>NC_092157.1:3824337-3871837 GCF_045791955.1 Oncorhynchus clarkii lewisi
CAGTGTGAGTGCTTTGGGCCACACGGCACTGTTTCGTTTTGTTCACATCGTTTATTGTTTTGTTCCAGTGGTCAGTTTGTTTATTAAAAAGACACAAACACTTACCACGCTGCACCTTGGTCCTCCTCTCGGTCTCCAGACGACATCCGTTACAGGCTGTGGCTCTGTTTCAATACATAACTCATCACGGACCCATGTCCATTTTGTTAGATTGGATTTGTTGAACGTACGTCAATCTGGTCTGCTTTCTTTACCTCGTCCGCGGTTGGAGGTTTCTGCATCACGATACATTTACCGCAGACGACAACGCTGTACGGCTCTGGATCCGATCAGTCTCTCTGACTCACCAGAGGACTTGATTGTCTTGTACAGTCGCATATACTGTATGGGGGGATGGGAGGTTACTGTATTAGGACACAAAGACACAACAGCGGATCGCGGCTCCTGTAGCCAACACCCATATCTATGTGTATGAGTCACGTGATGTGGCAACAACATGGGAGGACAATGACATCCATGAACCAAACGACCTTATGGAAGGGGAGAAGGGAGGGATAGGAGGGGAGAAGGGAGGGATAGGAGGGGAGAGAGGGAAGAAGGGAGGAATAGGAGGGAAGAAGGGAGGAATAGGAGCGATAGGAGGGGAGAAAGGAGGGATAGGAGGGGAGAAGGGAGGGATAGGAGGGGAGAAGGGAGGGATAGGAGGGGAGAAGGGAGGAATAGGAGGGATAGGAGGGGAGAAGGGAGGAATAGGAGGGATAGGAGGGGAGAAGGGAGGGGAGGGGAGAAGGGAGGGATAGGAGGGAGGAGAGGAGGAATAGGAGGGATAGGAGGGGAGAAGGGAGGGATAGGAGGGGAGAAGGGAGGGATAGGAGGGGAGAGAGGGAAGAAGGGAGGAATAGGAGGGGAGAGAGGGAGGAATAAGAGGTGAGGGATAGGAGGGAAGAGAGGAGGAATAGGAGGGAAGAGAGGAGGAATAGGAGGGGAGAGAGGGAGGAAGGGAGGAATAGGAGGGGAGAGAGGGAAGAAGGAGGAATAGGAGGGGAGAGAGGGAGGAATAAGAGGGGAGGGATAGGAGGGAAGAAGGGAGGAATAGGAGGGAAGAGAGGAGGAATAGGAGGGAAGAGAGGAGGAATAGGAGGGAAGAGGGGAGGAATAGGAGGGAAGAGAGGAGGAATAGGAGGGAAGAGAGGAGGAATAGGAGGAAGAGAGGAGGAATAGGAGGAAGAGAGGAGGAAAAGGAGGGAAGAGAGGAGGAATAGGAGGGAAGAGGGGAGGAATAGGAGGGAAGAGGGGAGGAATAGGGGGGAGGGTGTGGGGGCTCAGTGACACAGTTGGAGAGGAATAGAAAGGAGGGTGTGGGGGCTCAGTGACACAGTTGGAGAGGAATAGGGGGGAGGGTGTGGGGGCTCAGTGACACAGTTGGAGAGGAATAGGGGGGAGGGTGTGGGGGCTCAGTGACACAGTTGGAGAGGAATAGGGGGGAGGGTGTGGGGGCTCAGTGACACAGTTGGAGAGGAATAGGAAGGAGGGTGTGGGGGCTCAGTGACACAGTTGGAGAGGAATAGGAAGGAGGGTGTGGGGACTCAGTGACACAGTTGGAGAGGAATAGGGGGGAGGGTGTGGGGGCTCAGTGACACAGTTGGAGAGGAATAGGAAGGAGGGTGTGGGGGCTCAGTGACACAGTTGGAGAGGAATAGGGGGGAGGGTGTGGGGGCTCAGTGACACAGTTGGAGAGGACTAGGGTGGAGGGTGTGGGGGCTCAGTGACACAGTTGGAGAGGAATAGAAAGGAGGGTGTGGGGGCTCAGTGACACAGTTGGAGAGGAATAGGAAGGAGGGTGTGGGGGCTCAGTGACACAGTTGGAAAGGAATTGGGGGGAGGGTGTGGGGGCTCAGTGACACAGTTGGAGAGGAATAGGGGGGAGGGTGTGGGGGCTCAGTGACACAGTTGGAGAGGAATAGGAAGGAGGGTGTGGGGACTCAGTGACACAGTTGGAGAGGAATAGGGGGGAGGGTGTGGGGGCTCAGTGACAAAGTTGGAGAGGAATAGGAAGGAGGGTGTGGGGGCTCAGTGACACAGTTGGAGAGGAATAGGGGGGAGGGTGTGGGGACTCAGTGACACAGTTGGAGAGGAATAGGAAGGAGGGTGTGGGGACTCAGTGACACAGTTGGAGAGGAATAGGGGGGAGGGTGTGGGGGCTCAGTGACACAGTTGGAGAGGAATAGGGGGGAGGGTGTGGGGGCTCAGTGACACAGTTGGAGAGGAATAGAAAGGAGGGTGTGGGGGCTCAGTGACACAGTTGGAGAGGAATAGGGGGGAGGGTGTGGGGGCTCAGTGACACAGTTGGAGAGGAATAGGAAGGAGGGTGTGGGGACTCAGTGGCACAGTTGGAGAGGAATAGGGGGGAGGGTGTGGGGGCTCAGTGACATAGTTGGAGAGGAATAGGGGGGAGGGTGTGGGGGCTCAGTGACACAGTTGGAGAGGAATAGGGGGGAGGGTGTGGGGGCTCAGTGACACAGTTGGAGAGGAATAGGGGGGAGGGTGTGGGGGCTCAGTGACACAGTTGGAGAGGAATAGGAGGAAGGGTGTGGGGACTCAGTGACACAGTTGGAGCTCTTCCTGCTCCTCTAGTAACAGCTGAATGATGTCATGGAAACAGAGTGAGACCTACGGACAACACACATATCCTCCTGCACCACACACATCCTCCTGCAACATACGGACAACACACACATCCTCCTGCAACATACACATCCCCCTGCAGCACACACATCCTCCTGCAACATACACATCCCCCTGCAGCATACACATCCTCCTGCAACATACACATCCTCCTGCAGCATACACATCCCCCTGCAGCATACGGACAACACACACATCCTCCTGCAACACACATCCTCCTGCAACATACACATCCCCCTGCAGCATACGGACAACACACACATCCTCCTGCAACATACACATCCTCCTGCAACACACACATCCTCCTGCAGCATACACATCCCCCTGCAGCATACGGACAACACACACATCCTCCTGCAACACACACATCCTCCTGCAACATACACATCCCCCTGCAGCATACGGACAACACACACATCCTCCTACAACATACACATCCTCCTGCAACATACACATCCCCCTGCAGCATACGGACAACACACACATCCTCCTGCAGCATACGGACAACACACACATCCTCCTGCAGCATACGGACAACACACACATCCTCCTGCAACACACACATCCTCCTGCAGCATACGGACAACACACACATCCTCCTGCAACATACACATCCTCCTGCAGCATACATATGACGCTACAGCCTCTAGTCTTCTTGGGTATGACGCTACAGCCTCGAGTCTTCTTGGGTATGATCCTACTGCCTCTAGTCTTCTTGGGTATTACGCTACAGTTTCTAGTCTTCTTGGGTATGACGCTATAGCCTCTAGTCTTCTTGGGTATGACGCTACTGCCTCTAGTCTTCTTGGGTATGACGCTACAGTTTCTAGTCTTCTTGGGTATGACGCTACAGCCTCTAGTCTTCTTGGGTATGATGCTACAGTTTCTAGTCTTCTTGGGTATGACGCTACAGCCTCTAGTCTTCTTGGGTATTACGCTACAGTTTCTAGTCTTCTTGGGTATGACGCTATAGCCTCTAGTCTTCTTGGGTATGACGCTACAGCCTCTAGTCTTCTTGGGTATGACGCTACAGCCTCGAGTCTTCTTGGGTATGATGCTACAGCCTCTAGTCTTCTTGGGTATGACGCTACAGTTTCTAGTCTTCTTGGGTATGATGCTACAGTTTCTAGTCTTCTTGGGTATGACGCTACAGCCTCGAGTCTTCTTGGGTATGACGCTACAGCCTCTAGTCTTCTTGGGTATGACGCTACAGCCTCTAGTCTTCTTGGGTATGATGCTACAGCCTCTAGTCTTCTTGGGTATGACGCTACAGCCTCTAGTCTTCTTGGGTATGACGCTACAGCCTCGAGTCTTCCTACTAGGCTACCACAGTATATGATAACTGTAACAATAGACTACAGAAGACAAGGAGACATTGTTGATTTAATGTTCTGTTATACCCTGAGATAATGATTTAATGTTCTGTTATACCCTGAGATAATGATTTAATGTTCTGTTATACCCTGAGGTAATGATTTAATGTTCTGTTACACCCTGAGATAATGATTTAATGTTCTGTTACACCCTGAGATAATGATTTAATGTTCTGTTACACCCTGAGATAATGATTTAATGTTCTGTTACACCCTGAGATAATGATTTAATGTTCTGTTACACCCTGAGATAATGATTTAATGTTCTGTTACACCCTGAGATAATGATTTAATGTTCTGTTATACCCTGAGGTAATGATTTAATGTATAATTATTATCGTTACCTGACACACTGTTTATTTAATAACATTTGACAATACTGACTTTTTTGTTTTTGTCAAAAGTTGAATTTACAGTGAATGGAATGGTGGAAGTGATGTCACAATGGAGCCTTTAGAATGTTACAGAATCCAGACCGGTTTATAGTAACTAGAATAAATATGAAATATGTGGAAGATTTTAAATTGGGGACTTTTGCTTGGAAAGCCACATTGAATTACTTGTTTTGTTGTTGCCATCTAGTAGTGTAGCTAACTACTGGAATTACACTCTACTTTTTATTCCCCAGACCAGCCTAATTCTCCCTTGAAACATAGTTTGTGTGTTTAATAGACTAAATGATACATTCTGTTAACATTATGACCCAAAGGGATCTGTCATGTAATTTGTAGTGTATTTTTCTTTTCAGATTTACAGATCATTTTAAAGTAGTTTGGATGAACTACTTTTTCAAAGTAACTTTAATTAAGTCAACTATATTTTTCTTAGGGGTAGCTTAAATTCTTTCAGTGTGAAGTAATTGGTAGTTTGCTAAACTATCTTTTCAGAGTAGCTTTCCTCAACACCGGTTATCAATAGCATCATAGACTTGCTGTGACTACAATGGTGTTTACTATAGTACTATAGAATGGTGTTTACTATAGAATGGTGTTTACTATAGTACTATAGAATGGTGTTTACTATAGTACTATAGAATGGTGTTTACTATAGTACTATAGAATGGTTTTTACTATAGTACTATAGAATGGTTTTTACTATAGTACCATAGAATGGTGTTTACTATAGTACTATAGAATGGTGTTTACTATAGTACTATAGAATGGTTTTTACTATAGTACTATAGAATGGTGTTTACTATAGTACTATAGAATGGTGTTTACTATAGTACTATAGAATGGTGTTTACTATAGTAGTGGAGGACGAGAGAGAGAGAGATAGAATGGTGTTTACTATAGTACTATAGAATGGTGTTTACTATAGTACTATAGGATGGTGTTTACTATAGTACTATAGAATGGTGTTTACTATAGTACTATAGGATGGTGTTTACTATAGTACCATAGAATGGTGTTTACTATAGTACCATAGAATGGTGTTTACTATAGTACCATAGAATGGTGTTTACTATAGTACTATAGAATGGTGTTTACTATAGTACTATAGAATGGTGTTTACTATAGTACTATAGAATGGTGTTTACTATAGTACTATAGAATGGTGTTTACTATAGTACTATAGAATGGTGTTTACTATAGTACTATAGAATGGTGTTTACTATAGTACTATAGAATGGTGTTTACTATAGTACTATAGAATGGTGTTTACTATAGTAGTGGAGGACGAGAGAGAGAGAGATAGAATGGTGTTTACTATAGTACTATTGAATGGTGTTTACTATAGTACTATAGGATGGTGTTTACTATAGTACTATAGAATGGTGTTTACTATAGTACTATAGGATGGTGTTTACTATAGTACCATAGAATGGTGTTTACTATAGTACCATAGAATGGTGTTTACTATAGTACCATAGAATGGTGTTTACTATAGTACTATAGAATGGTGTTTACTATAGTACTATAGAATGGTGTTTACTATAGTACTATAGAATGGTGTTTACTATAGTACTATAGAATGGTGTTTACTATAGTACTATAGAATGGTGTTTACTATAGTAGTGGAGGACGAGAGAGAGAGAGATAGAATGGTGTTTACTATAGTACTATAGAATGGTGTTTACTATAGTACTATAGGATGGTGTTTACTATAGTACTATAGAATGGTGTTTACTATAGTACTATAGGATGGTGTTTACTATAGTAGTGGAGGACGAGAGAGAGAGAGATAGAATGGTGTTTACTATAGTACTATAGAATGGTGTTTACTATAGTACTATAGGATGGTGTTTACTATAGTACTATAGAATGGTGTTTACTATAGTACTATAGGATGGTGTTTACTATAGTACCATAGAATGGTGTTTACTATAGTACCATAGAATGGTGTTTACTATAGTACCATAGAATGGTGTTTACTATAGTACTATAGAATGGTGTTTACTATAGTACTATAGAATGGTGTTTACTATAGTACTATAGAATGGTGTTTACTATAGTACTATAGAATGGTGTTTACTATAGTACTATAGAATGGTGTTTACTATAGTAGTGGAGGACGAGAGAGAGAGAGATAGAATGGTGTTTACTATAGTACT
Source organism: Oncorhynchus clarkii lewisi (assembly GCF_045791955.1). NCBI lineage: Eukaryota > Metazoa > Chordata > Actinopteri > Salmoniformes > Salmonidae > Oncorhynchus > Oncorhynchus clarkii. Next base: position 3,830,950 of record NC_092157.1, read on the forward strand.
ATAGAATGGTGTTTACTATAGTACTATAGGATGGTGTTTACTATAGTACTATAGAATGGTGTTTACTATAGTACTATAGGATGGTGTTTACTATAGTACCATAGAATGGTGTTTACTATAGTACCATAGAATGGTGTTTACTATAGTACCATAGAATGGTGTTTACTATAGTACTATAGAATGGTGTTTACTATAGTACTATAGAATGGTGTTTACTATAGTACTATAGAATGGTGTTTACTATAGTACTATAGAATGGTGTTTACTATAGTACTATAGAATGGTGTTTACTATAGTACTATAGAATGGTGTTTACTATAGTACTATAGAATGGTGTTTACTATAGTACTATAGAATGGTGTTTACTATAGTAGTGGAGGACGAGAGAGAGAGAGATAGAATGGTGTTTACTATAGTACTATAGAATGGTGTTTACTATAGTACTATAGGATGGTGTTTACTATAGTACTATAGAATGGTGTTTACTATAGTACTATAGGATGGTGTTTACTATAGTACCATAGAATGGTGTTTACTATAGTACCATAGAATGGTGTTTACTATAGTACCATAGAATGGTGTTTACTATAGTACCATAGAATGGTGTTTACTATAGTACTATAGAATGGTGTTTACTATAGTACTATAGAATGGTGTTTACTATAGTACTATAGGATGGTGTTTACTATAGTACTATAGGATGGTGTTTACTATAGTACCATAGAATGGTGTTTACTATAGTACTATAGAATGTCGGCGAAGCTCTTTTAAATACAACGTCCCCTTCACCTTCACGTCGGGCTCAATCAAAAAACTAACTTTAAATATCAAGTGTGCTTTAAAAACGTGGATCTACCGTTGATTGGGATTGAATCACGGTTTAAATCATACCAAGAAATCAGGTCGGCTTTAGATTAAAAATGAGCCAAAAGGAAACGTACATTATAATCTAAAATCATTTTATTCATTTAAGTTAGGTACAGACGCTAAACATAGGAACCACATCTGCTCGACTAAAGAGCAGTCTTTCAGAAAGAACAACAACAACAACAACAACAACAAAAGAAAAGAGGATTTATGTCATACTGTCAACGAATGGCAAATGAAGAGGTAGAGTATTTAGGCTCATTACCGTAGCTGGAGGAATGAGGCCTATTGGAATGTAGTTGTAGTTGTGTTCTTCCCTAAAATAGATCAAGTATATATAACCAAATATCAAATACAGGGGAGACTAAGGTTGCAAATGTACAGTACATTTCCCCAAATTCCCAGAAATTCCGGTTGGAGGATTTCTTGTTTTTTCCTACACATCTTGATTCCTGAAACCTTCTTAACCAAGATTTCTAGACAAATCAGGGATGGATTTTTTTTTTAGGAAAGTTAACAGAAATGTGCAACCCAAGTGAAAAAATAATTTCCATGGAGGGAATTGTGGGTAATGTAGTACTGTACTCAAAACAACTCAACCAACGTTTACATTTTCACCTTCACTGGACACAAGTAGTGGAGGACGATAGAGAGAGACTAATGAATGTAGTGGAGGACAATAGAGAGAGAGAGAGAGAGACTAATGAATGTAGTGGAGGATGAGAGAGAGAGAGAGAGAGAGACTAATGAATGTAGTGGAGGACGATAGAGAGAGAGAGACTAATGAATGTAGTGGAGGACGAGAGAGAGAGACTAATGAATGCAGTGGAGGATGAGAGAGAGAGAGAGAGAGAGAGAGACTAATGAATGTAGTGGAGGATGATAGAGAGAGAGAGAGAGACTAATGAATGTAGTGGAGGATGATAGAGAGAGAGAGAGAGAGAGACTAATGAATGTAGTGGAGGACGATAGAGAGAGAGAGACTAATGAATGTAGTGGAGGATGATAGAGAGAGAGAGAGAGAGAGAGAAACTAATGAATGTAGTGGAGGATGAGAGAGAGAGAGAGAGAGAGAGAGACTAATGAATGTAGTGGAGGACGATAGAGAGAGAGAGACTAATGAATGTAGTGGAGGACGATAGAGAGAGAGAGACTAATGAATGCAGTGGAGGACGAGAGAGAGAGAGAGAGAGAGAGAGAGACTAATGAATGTAGTGGAGGACGATAGAGAGAGAGAGACTAATGAATGTAGTGGAGGATGATAGAGAGAGAGAGAGAGAGAGAGAGACTAATGAATGTAGTGGAGGACGATAGAGAGAGAGAGACTAATGAATGTAGTGGAGGATGATAGAGAGAGAGAGAGAGAGAGAGACTAATGAATGTAGTGGAGGACGATAGAGAGAGAGAGACTAATGAATGTAGTGGAGGATGATAGAGAGAGAGAGAGAGACTAATGAATGTAGTGGAGGACGATAGAGAGAGAGAGAGAGAGACTAATGAATGTAGTGGAGGATGAGAGAGAGAGAGAGAGAGAGAGAGACTAATGAATGTAGTGGAGGACGAGAGAGAGAGCGAGAGAGAGAGAGACTAATGAATGTAGTGGAGGACGATAGAGAGAGAGAGACTAATGAATGTAGTGGAGGACGATAGAGAGAGAGAGACTAATGAATGTAGTGGAGGACGAGAGAGAGAGAGAGAGAGACTAATGAATGTAGTGGAGGACGATAGAGAGAGAGAGAGACTAAGACGTGTTTTCACTAAGACGTGAAAACAGACAGTAGAGTTTCTAGATCAGCTAGCTACACAGTTCCTCCGCTCACAGATCATTCACTGGGCGATAAAGGGCTGGTCATTGGTTGGATTGGAAGTGTGTCTTATGGGGAAAATGCTAAAAAGCCAGTAGTCATCAGTATCAATCAATCAATACCCATATCAGAGTTCAGAAGGGTATTGAGGCTTCAGGCTGATTGACCCCATCAGTTCAACCAGAGAAAATAAGGGCTGCAAAATTCCAGTACCTTTCAACAGGTTGAAGTTTGTCATGAATCTTGTTCTGGAGGCAGAACTGTGCCATTTCTGCTAGATGGGGTAAGGTTGGCATTTTTCACCATGAATCTTGTTCTGGAGGCAAATCTGCACAGTGGTCACTATCTGGCATAGCCACAAAATCAGATTTGAACCCTAACTTTAAATTAAGACCAAAAAAGCACATTTGTTTTTATGAATGTAGCCAATTTTGACTTTGCAGCTGGCCCATCTAGCAGAAATGGCTCAGTTCTGCCTCAAGGACAAGACTCATCCCAATAAACGTCAACTTGCCTAGATGGGAGAGCTGCAAAGTCAAAATGTGCTATATTGTAAAAATTCCTGTTAAACAAGAAAAAAAAGTGATTTTTGATCTAATTTAAGGTTAGGCATTAGGGTGATCAATGTGGTTAAGGTTAAAAATGACTCTATTTTATGACTTTGTGGCGGATTCATGACATAAAAACATGTGATTCTAGGAATCTTCCAACCAGGATTTCTGGAAAACGCCTGGAAACTCAGACAGGACGATATCTGAAAACTGACTTGGTTGAATTCCACAGCCCATTACATTTACAATACATCTGGACCTTCTGAAATGTGTCACCCGATTGGATAAGCCTCAGGTAGGTCAGCCAATATGCGAACTAATATTCCAATATTCTGTACCACTATTCTAACAGGAGAGAAATGGAGGATTCAGCTGGAAAGGTGAAAAGAAACCTTCTCTGGGGGAGAAAAACAATAATAACATGTTATACAATTCAATGATTTGCTGTTTGGATTTTCCAAAGAAGTGAAATACAAAAATGTTGTAAACTTATAAAAATAACGTTAAAATGTTGTAAACTTATAAAAATAACGTTAAAATGTTGTAAACTTATAAAAATAACGTTAAAATGAACGAGTTTGAAATAAACGGAATAATCAGAAAATCTTCAAGTGATCTGCGGAATGAAAATGCAATGAAGGCGAGCGAAGATCGCTAACAGTATGATGATTGGATAGCCATTTGGAGCATCATGTTGTGATTGGTTAGACTGAGCCTTTAGGGGGTTTTGCTGGGTAATATCATTCTGGAAATGCCATGTTGAACCGTAGTTTCGACATAGAGACTTGGCCATACGGAGAAAGTCAGTATTACAGTGCATGTCTACAAATTAAAACAACTAAAAGTAACAAGATTGTACTGTACAGTAACATACTGTATATTTTCCACCGAGACGCTACATAAAAATCTGGTGACTACATTATGTAAATAGTTAATTACTGAATAGCTTTAAAAAATAAAAAATAAAAAAACTATTGACACAGTATATAGATGATTGGTTTCTTTTAAAAACAACCGTCAGAGATAAATCCTGTGTGTTTTTGTACACAGCTTGGCATCGTTCCAGAAGAACGATACGGTCAACCTTTCTGTATCCGCTCAATGCAAAGTGCACCAGTCTAGATTCAGTCTTATTTCTCTTCATCCACGCTTCCTCAGTGGTCTATCCTGGTGCCTCCAGGCCATGTGCCTTCGCCCAAGGTCCTCCCGTTAGATATCCTCCTTAGCCTCGTTGTTGTTCATCAGCTCCTTCCTCTGGGCAAGGAAGGGGTACATACATTTATCAGCACCCAGGAACCTGTACATACAAACGATGGCCTCGAAGGGCAGGATGCTGTAGAGAGAGAGAGAGAGAGAGAAAAACAGAGGTCAGAGTTTATATCCACACAGTTCATTCACAACACATTGGAGAAAGGAGAGAGAGAGAGAGAGAGAGAGAGAGAGAGAGAAAACAGAGGTCAGTGGACAGAGTTTATATCCACACAGTTCATTCACAACACATTGGAGAAAGGAGAGAGAGAGAGAGAGAGAGAGAGAATCAGCCCATTCGTAGAAAGAAGGACTGACCTTTTCATGATGTTGACCATATATACGATTCGAGGGGTGCAGATCATCGCCTGGTCCGTGAGAATGGCCCTCATGGACTGTGTTACGCAGAACTCTGGCTTCAGGGGAGGCAGGAAGGGCTCAATCTCTTTCCTGTACAGATAGAAAGTGACCTCTTAAGTTGGAGACGAGGCGAACACAGACCGATCAGAATACACACTCACACAGGGAAAGATATCCAGGTTGGTATTCGGTGGCGCGTGTTCAGGTTGTAAACTTGACAATCATGTCTGATCATTTCGATCTATACAAGCTCCTAGAGCAGGGCAGCAGAGACACAGCACACACACACACGGGCAGACACGCACACACACACACACGCAGACACGCAGACACACACACACACACACAGTGGGGGGGGGGCATTGAAACTGAGGAGGGGAACAATAACCAGGGTGCACCTGTTTAGCAGAGGGAGGGGATTCCTTGTGAAAGTGGAGCTCTGTAAACCACTCATTGTTTAGGTGAAACACTGACATTAAAACGCTGTACAGTCCCAGTACACCAGGGCATCTCTCTCCCTGTACAGTCCCATTACACCAGGGCATCTCTCTCCCTGTACAGTCCCAGTACACCAGGGCATCTCTCTCCCTGTACAGTCCCATTACACCAGGTCATCTCTCTCCCTGTACAGTCCCAGTACACCAGGGCATCTCTCTCCCTGTACAGTCCCATTACACCAGGTCATCTCTCTCCCTGTACAGTCCCATTACACCAGGTCATCTCTCTCCCTGTACAGTCCCAGTACACCAGGTCATCTCGCTTCCTGTACAGTCCCAGTACACCAGGTCATCTCCCTCCCTGTACAGTCCCAGTACACCAGGGCATCTCTCTCCCTGTACAGTCCCATTACACCAGGGCATCTCTCTCCCTGTACAGTCCCAGTACACCAGGGCATCTCTCTCCCTGTACAGTCCCATTACACCAGGTCATCTCTCTCCCTGTACAGTCCCAGTACACCAGGTCATCTCTCTCCCTGTACAGTCCCATTACACCAGGTCATCTCTCTCCCTGTACAGTCCCATTACACCAGGTCATCTCTCTCCCTGTACAGTCCCATTACACCAGGTCATCTCTCTTCCTGTACAGTCCCAGTACACCAGGGCATCTCTCTCCCTGTACAGTCCCATTACACCAGGTCATCTCTCTCCCTGTACAGTCCCAGTACACCAGGGCATCTCTCTCCCTGTACAGTCCCATTACACCAGGTCATCTCTCTCCCTGTACAGTCCCAGTACACCAGGGCATCTCTCTCCCTGTACAGTCCCATTACACCAGGTCATCTCTCTCCCTGTACAGTCCCAGTACACAAGGTCTGTCTGTCTGATTGGTTGATGGATGTAAAACATAATGGATCACGTCTGTCTGTCTGATTGGTTGATTGATTGATTGCTTGATTGATTGATTGGTTGATTGGTTGATTGATTGATTGATTGGTTGGTTGATTGATTGATTGATTGATTGGTTGATTGATTGATTGATTGATGACTCACCTTATCCTGCAGCCTTTGAACATGCCCGTGTCCACCAGGTAGGGACACACCAGGGTCATCTTAATGCCGTCCTTATCCGAAGCCTTGATCTCGTGGCTCAGCGACTCGTGGAAGCCGATGGCCCCAAACTTACTGGCGCAGTAATCCTATAGGGAGGGGGTCATGAGAGGAAAAGGTGTTAGATCCTGTGTAGCGATCACACTGGAGTAAAGACACAACCGTAGAGTTACACTGGAATAGAACAGGCGTCACCGTTTTAGGTCAATGGCGCCATAATGAGTGGACTGGCGGCCATTCTGACCGTCCATATGGGTTTACTAGTCCAATTGCCAAGATCAGAGGTTCCAAGTCCGTTCTATTTTATTCTCTCTCTATGGACACAACAGGTACCCCCTTTAAAACCCCTGGAGCGACAGCTTGGCTTCTATTTCATTCTCTCTCTATGGACACAACGGGTACCCCCTTTAAAACCCCTGGAGCGACAGCTTGGCTTCTATTTCATTCTCTCTCTATGGACACAACGGGTACCCCCTTTAAAACCCCTGGAGCGACAGCTTGGCTTCTATTTCATTCTCTCTCTATGGACACAACAGGTACCCCCTTTAAAACCCCTGGAGCGACAGCTTGGCTTCTATTTCATTCTCTCTCTATGGACACAACGGGTACCCCCTTTAAAACCCCTGCAGCGACAGCTTGGCTTCTATTTAATTCTCTCTCTATGGACACAACAGGTACCCCCTTTAAAACCCCTGGAGCGACAGCTTGGCTTCTATTTCAGTCTCTCTCTATGGACACAACGGGTACCCCCTTTAAAACCCCTGGAGCGACAGCTTGGCTTCTATTTCAGTCTCTCTCTATGGACACAACGGGTACCCCCTTTAAAACCCCTGGAGCGACAGCTTGGCTTCTATTTCAGTCTCTCTCTATGGACACAACGGGTACCCCCTTTAAAACCCCTGGAGCGACAGCTTGGCTTCTATTTCATTCTCTCTCTATGGACACAACAGGTACCCCCTTTAAAACCCCTGGAGCGACAGCTTGGCTTCTATTTCATTCTCTCTCTATGGACACAACGGGTACCCCCTTTAAAACCCCTGCAGCGACAGCTTGGCTTCTATTTAATTCTCTCTCTATGGACACAACAGGTACCCCCTTTAAAACCCCTGGAGCGACAGCTTGGCTTCTATTTCAGTCTCTCTCTATGGACACAACGGGTACCCCCTTTAAAACCCCTGGAGCGACAGCTTGGCTTCTATTTCAGTCTCTCTCTATGGACACAACGGGTACCCCCTTTAAAACCCCTGGAGCGACAGCTTGGCTTCTATTTCAGTCTCTCTCTATGGACACAACGGGTACCCCCTTTAAAACCCCTGGAGCGACAGCTTGGCTTCTATTTAATTCTCTCTCTATGGACACAACGGGTACCCTCTTTAAAACCCCTGCAGCGACTGCTTGGCTTCCGTTGTGGCCGATCGTGCTGCAAGTGGTTGTCTGGCTAGGTTCTTCCCATTGGGCCTAAACTGGTTGAATCAATGTTGTTTCCACGTCATTTCACCCCCCCACCCCCCCAAAACAAAAACAAAAAACAACAACAAAAAACATATTATTTAAAATAAATAAAAATTGACCCAACTTTTGAACCTAAATCCAATAACATTTCAGGTTAGTTTCACGTTAGACATTGAACTGACGTCTGTACCCAGTGGGTTATAGCTCCACGGGTCCCTCTGCTTTTAAACAGAGTGTGTTTAACACACTGCAGTAATGACAGAACATTATCACGAGGCTCCCTCGCAGGCTGGGTTCTACTTCCTGTTAGCTACACAGATACGTCCCAAAGGGCGCCCTAGTCCCTATATAGTGCACTATTTTTGATCAGAAACCTATTGGGACTCCCTATCGGGCCCTAGTCAAAAGTAGTGCACTATATAGGAAATATAATGGCATTTGAAAACACTCCCCACTCCTCCAAATCTCTACAGTCCTCCCTTTTACGGTTTCATTATCATTCTGTCGCCCTTCATCAGACAGACCCGTCCGTGTTGGGTTAGGGTATGGGCCCTGCAGGCGCTGGGCTGGGAAGGTTTGATGTGGTTCACCCAGGAACTAATCTTTAAAAAATAAAACCCCAGCTTGGGCCAACACAGATGCATTGTGGAGAAACAGAGAGAGGATAAGGGAGATGGTGACTGTGCCCACGTGACAAGCCTGGCAGACTATGGCTCCTAAATAAATACTCCCTCCTGCCACAAAAGAATCACATTCAAGACATTTATAGGAAGTATAATAGGGTAGCAAGAACCTGGACTGTGTTCCAGTTACCTTTGTAGAAAAACTAAATCATTAAAAATGAGTGCCTGCCCACGCATTAAAGAAGGAGTCCATGTGTTCCGGAATATTAAAAAGCATTCTAGAAGGCTTCTCTGGAACACACAGCAGAGTGGCAGCTACAGCCGCTCGTCTTATTGTCCCCGGGACAAATGACCACAGAAAATCCTTTTAACACTGACTCAGATAACACACAAAAATAAAACGGTGAGGGGCCTGGACGAAAGATGACCCCCCCCCCCCCCACACACACACACACACACACACACACACACACACACACACACACACACACACACACACACACACACAACACACAAAAATAAAACGGTGAGGGGCCTGGACGAAAGAGCCAAAACAAGATCACCTCCATTTACAGTGAATCGGCGTGATTACTGAGAGAGCTGTGATGGTTTCACAAAGAGCCTGATGAAGATGTCTCTCTCCCGCAGAGACCTGTCAGCCTGTTCTTCCCTCAGAGCCAAGGGCCCTCCACACCCCCCCCCCCCAGCTACAGACAGAGGGCCCCGTAACAGGCACCCCAGACCCCCCCCCCCCAGGGGGCTCATCTGTTACTTTATTTTCCGGAGTTGGGAGGGGGGGGATGCTACGTGAAAGGCAAATCTCCCTGTGTGAGTGTCAGTGTGTGTGTGTGTGTGTGTGTGTGTGTGTGTGTGTGTGTGTGTGTGTGTGTGTGTCTGGATACGGAGTGTCCAAAGTGTGTGTGTTTTCCACCCGGGTCCCTGGTTGTGTAGACTAGAGCGATACTGTAGATGGCACTACATAGTATAACTGCAGAGAGAGTCTCCATCACGTGTAGTAACTCACCTCCACGCCAGCTGTGCTGAATAGCCCCAGAGAGCTGGCAACCGTCACAATGTGGCCGTGGTTCAGCTCCAACATCTTGGGAAGGAAGGCCTTGGTGGTCTGCATTGGGGAGAGGGGAGAGGGAAGGAGGGAGAGGGGAGAGGGGAGTGGGGAAGGGAAGAGGGAAGGTTAGTTTACTGTTGCAGTTTGTCTCTGTCAAAGCCTTTTGATCCTCTCTCTCTCTCTCTCTCTCTCTCTACCTCTCTCCCTGTGGTGATCAGAGAAAGAGAGAGACTTTTTGAATTGACTTTCATAAAACAGGCAGAGCGATGTTACTAGAGCTGTAACTTAGTGAGTTTGGGTATTAACGGCTTCCCTGTGAATTTAATGTAGAAAGAAACAGATATTCAACGACAAGGAGAGAGACAGATCACACACCCACAGAGGAGAGATCACACACCCACAGAGGAGAGATCACCCACCCACAGAGGAGAGAGACAGATCACACACCCACAGAGGAGAGATCACACACCCACAGAGGAGAGAGACAGATCACACACCCACAGAGGAGAGATTACACACCCACAAAGGAGAGAGACAGATCACTCACCCACAGAGGAGAGACACAGATCACACACCCACAGAGGAGAGACACAGATCACACACCCACAGAGGAGAGATCACTCACCCACAGAGGAGAGAGAGACAGATCACACACCCTCAGAGGAGAGATCACTCACCCACAGAGGAGAGAGAGACAGATCACACACCCACAGAGGAGAGATCACTCACCCACAGAGGAGAGACACAGATCACACACCCAGAGGAGAGACACAGATCAGACACCCACAGAGGAGAGAGAGACAGATCACTCACCCACAGAGGAGAGAGAGACAGATCACACACCCACAGAGGAGAGATCACTCACCCACAGAGGAGAGATCACTCAACCACAGAGGAGAGACACAGATCACACACCCAGAGGAGAGAGACAGATCACTCACCCACAGAGGAGAGACACAGATCACACACCCACAGAGGAGAGACACAGATCACACACCCACAGAGGAGAGATCACTCACCCACAGAGGAGAGATCACTCACCCACAGAGGAGAGAGAGACAGATCACACACCCTCAGAGGAGAGATCACTCACCCACATAGGAGAGAGAGACAGATCACACACCCACAGAGGAGAGATCACTCACCCACAGAGGAGAGAAACAGATCACACACCCAGAGGAGAGACACAGATCACACACCCACAGAGGAGAGAGAGACAGATCACTCACCCACAGAGGAGAGAGAGACAGATCACACACCCACAGAGGAGAGATCACTCACCCACAGAGGAGAGATCACTCAACCACAGAGGAGAGACACAGATCACACACCCAGAGGAGAGAGACAGATCACTCACCCACAGAGGAGAGAGAGACAGATCACTCACCCACAGAGGAGAGATCACACACCCACAGAGGAGAGAGAGAGAGACAAGAGAAGAGAGATGGTTTACTGTACGAGTCTGTTCTTTTCCCACACAGATCCAGTACCCAACGCTGTGCCCAGCTTTAAAAACCTCGCTGACAGAACCAATCACAGCCCCCCCCCCCCCCCCCTCTGTTCACTCACCAAGGACCACAATGCAATTCAACCTCTGTCCACACTCTGCAGTGGTCCGGGGGGAACAATCCCCCAGAGCGATAGGGGACAGAGAGCGGACAGACTATTGCCACGTCGAGGTCTCAGTAGGTACGGCAGCTAATTCAACGACCGTCAGTGAGGTGCTAGGATGGGGAGTAGGGCGAAGTTGCCCCCTAAGAAAACTGATCTCAGGTCAGTTTTTTGAGACTTCCCTCTAACGTCTAAGGTTAGGATTTAAGGATGTAAACTGATCCTAGATGTAAAAACGTAACACTAGAGGAGACTGGGAGGTCCGAGACTCAAATAGCATCCGGTTTCTTTCGGAGCCCAACGGGCCCTGCTCAACAGTACTGCCACTCTATGTAGGGAGCAGGGTGCTATTTGGGACGCAATCCTAAGATTGAGTAGTAGCTGAGGTAGAACCATCGCGGTTTCCTCAGCAGGCCAGGCAAGGTGTGGAGACAGGCTTCTCCGTGCCAAGATGGCGGTGGGCGAGTAGGGCTATGCGTGCAAATGGAGCATTGGCAGAGAGATGCTTATACCTGGTCAGAGAGATGCTTATACCTGGGCCAGCCAACTCAATCCAGAACCCAGAACCCATTTCCACATCCAGGGGGAAGGGAGGCTCCTTTTGATTTGGTTCAGCAGTACAATGACTGGGCCTACCTGTCATCAGGACTGGGCCTACCTGTCTTCAGGACAGGTACATCAGACATGACTGGGCCTACCTGTCATCAGGACAGGGCCTACCTGTCATCAGGACAGGGCCTACCTGTCATCAGGACTGGGCCTACCTGTCTTCAGGACAGGTACATCAGACATGACTGGGCCTACCTGTCATCAGGACTGGGCCTACCTGTCATCAGGACTGGGCCTACCTGTCATCAGGACTGGGCCTACCTGTCATCAGGACTGGGCCTACCTGTCATCAGGACAGGTACATCAGACATGACTGGGCCTACCTGTCATCAGGACAGGTACATCAGACATGACTGGGCCTACCTGTCATCAGGACAGGTACATCAGACATGACTGGGCCTACCTGTCATCAGGACTGGTACATCAGACATGACTGGGCCTACCTGTCATCAGGACTGGGCCTACCTGTCATCAGGACTGGGCCTACCTGTCATCAGGACTGGGCCTACCTGTCATCAGGACAGGTACATCAGACATGACTGGGCCTACCTGTCATCAGGACAGGTACATCAGACATGACTGGGCCTACCTGTCATCAGGACAGTGAACTGTGAGGTCAGAGATGTAAGTTAGACGAGCTAACGTGAAGTCGTCCTGAGTTGACCGTCATTGATAGTTCCAAGACTTGTGATTCTATATCTAGTTAGGTTAAATGGGCATGAAGGCAAACCTCCTGGCTATACGTATAGCAGGCAAAACAGTGACCACTCTCCGCCCAAACCCCCCCCCCCCCCCCCAGCCCTCCCATGATGCCCTGCTTCTCAGGAGTGTCGGCCGCGACCTCCATCGACCTCTGACACGAAACGTGTGAAAGCGACCAGGGGCTCATGTCTTACATCAGAGAGGTCCGTAATTGGGCCTCAGCGCTCTCAGTTCTGCTTAACAGAGCCACTCGGCCTCCCGGGCCCCTTAGCCCGCTGCCTGCCTCTAATTGCTACATACCTCGAAGACAATCCTGCCCACACAAAGCTGCTCGCAGCTGGGGTGTCAGAGTGCATTAGTGCTAGCGTCTGACCAACAGGAATATGAACAAATGTTAGAGAAAGGCCAGATGGTGATTTAATTAGAAGGACCAACCTTAACCGGAGGCTGGAGACAGAACCACAATGTCCTTGGTATAAAAATAAATAAATAAAACACCCATAAGGACATTGCTGTATTGATTGCGGCTTGAGAAAGTGGAGGGTTTGTGTCGTCATGGCGACAGAAGCGGATTCTTGAAGAGGTTGCGAGGAGAAGAAGCACACAGTCAGGTGTTGTGTCTATACGGTGTGGGCATCATGGGACGTGCATTATTACAACGGTCATCCAAACAAGGGAATCATCCTTCATTTGCTTCATTATCACATCATTTATGCATAGAAGACTCATAAAACCCTTGGTAGGGCCATAGTCCATTCTCTTTCCCTGAAACTCCACGACTAAAACCTCAAGGCAACTTCCCTTCCAGCACAGACCCCTGAATAGGACAGCAGTACTCTTCCCTTCCTGAATAGGACAGCAGTACTCTTCCCTTCCTGAATAGGACAGCAGTACTCTTCCCTTCCTGAATAGGACAGCAGTACTCTTCCTGAATAGGACAGCAGTACTCTTCCCTTCCTGAATAGGACAGCAGTACTCTTCCCTTCCTGAATAGGACAGCAGTACTCTTCCCTTCCTGAATAGGACAGCAGTACTCTTCCCTTCCTAAATAGGACAGCAGTACTCTTCCCTTCCTAAATAGGACAGCCCAGCCAGCCAACGTAGCGTAGCCCAGCCAGCGTAGTGTAGCCCAGCCCAGCCAGCGTAGTGTAGCCCAGCCTAGCCCAGCCAGCCAACGTAGCGTAGCCCAGCCTAGCCAGCGTAGCCCAGCCTAGCCTAGCCAGCCAGCGTAGCGTAGCGTAGCGTAGCCCAGCCAGCGTAGCCCAGCCTAGCCTGTGTAGCGTAGCCCAGCCCAGCCAGCGTAGCCCAGCCTAGCCTAGCCAGTGTAGCGTAGCCCAGCCCAGCCCAGACTAGCCCAGTCCAGCCAGCCTACAGGTGCCCTGGGCCCAAGGGGGGCTCATATAAAACCAGTCAAGTACGACCCTTCTGCCTGGCTGCCTCCTTTCTCTGGGCCGGGCAGGAATGCAGGGAGGGGGAACTTGGCTCCTGCCACTTGGCATCACGTCAAGCCCATTATCCTTAGACAATAAACCAATTGTCACATTAAGTGGTTCAGACAGCAGCTGACCATTAGCCTCTCGTCTAATCTAGCCTGGAGGAAGTGACGACCTTCCTGTTCCTGTCCCGCTCCTTTTGGGTTCCCACCATGCCATTCTCCACGGAGCGTCCCACGACATGGGTACTGAGATAGGAGGGACACTGCATACACACACACACACACACACACACACACACACACACACACACACACACACACACACACACACACACACACACACACACACACACACACACACACACACACACTATATCTATAGTATAGTGATATCTGGTTGAGAGGCCATCTATAGGACAGTGATATCTGGTTGAGAGGCCATCTATAGGACAGTGATATCTGGTTGAGAGGCCATCTATAGGACAGTGATATCTATAGTTATTTTTCACTACTTAAACTTAATTCACAAGAAGAATGAATCAAGGCGGAAAACTCTGTACCTCCTCTCTGGACTCCAGCCAGAACATTCCATATCCACTTACTCTGTGTGTGTGTGTGTGTGTGTGTGTGTGTGTGTGTGTGTGTGTGTGTGTGTGTGTGTGTGTGTGTGTGTCTGTGTCTGTGTCTGTGTGTGTATCCATCTACTCCCATTTTCTTAACACTACCAGGCCAGCTGTTGAGTTATCAGGCATCATCAAGTCAATAAAGAAGTACACCCCCCCCCCCCTCCTCCTCTCCCTTCAACACAGGAAAGTGAAAGCGCCAGAGATCTGAGTCAGCGCCGGCTGATCCGTGACCGAATGGTCAGAGCTGGACCCGGTGACTCCCATCCTGGGCCGGGCCCTCTGAATCAGGCCTTGGGGATAACGGGAGCCACCAGGGGCCCTAGGAGGAGAGCACTGCGTGTTAACAGTCTGGCAGACTCATGCTTAGATAACCCACCCACTTCCTGCTCGCGTCACTAATCGGAGCTGCATTCCCACAACACACGCAGGCAAACCCTCAGACACACGTTAAAGAAATAGCCTCTCCTTCTCCCATCTGGACTTGCCCCTTAGTCTCCCTCTACAGTTTCTACACTCGGAGCGTTTGAGATGGAGTCAGAGCAGGGAACCACCTGCCAGGTCGCGTTGGATCAGGGAGGGGAGGAAGAGATGGGAGGGGAGGAAGAGATGGGAGGAGACGGGAGGGGAGGAAGAGATGGGAGGGGAGAAGACGGGAGGGGAGGAAGAGATGGGAGGAGACGGGAGGGGAGGAAGAGATGGGAGGGGAGAAGACGGGAGGGGAGGAAGAGATGGAAGGGGAGGAGACGGGAGGTCGGTGCTGGTTGAGAGGCCAGTGAGGGAGAGGAAGAGATGGGAGGAGACGGGAGGTCGGTGCTGGGTGAGAGGCCAGTGAGGGAGAGGAAGAGATGGGAGGAGACGGGAGGTCGGTGCTGTGAGGGAGAGGAAGACTTCAAACTTCACTCTCAGGGCCAGACTTGAGCGTCATTCAGAGTGCAAAGATGCAGAGATGTGATAGCTGTCACAGAGGAGAGGCCCAGACTATGTGCTTTAGGGGCAGCAGTTATCTGATAATCATTCACAACTGTTACCCTGGGTGGGCCAAGCTACTGCCAGCCTGCAGGATATTAGTTGGCTCAATAATAAGCTAAATGTCGTAGAGAGAAAATATACAGAATGGAGGCTTCTGGGGAATTTCTTTATTATTTTCCTGTTCAGAAAACATCGAGTTAGAATAGACAACAGGCGGTTTATGGCCAAAGCAGAGAGATGACTTGAGAAAACTCCCACCATCCCTCTGTAAACTAAAACTGACACAACAACTGGACCACTTTCCCTGATTTTAATCTGTTATTTCTGGCAAACACTAGAAGAACCACTGAGTTTAAAGTTTTAAAAGCAACAAACTAGTTTTAACGTCCTACTCGACTAATATATATATATAAATATATGACTAGCCCGAAATCACATTAGTTGTTGTCTCGTGGTATGGATGACCCCTATATACCTGTACCCTACCAACACAACACACAGGATAATCTGTACCCTACCAACCCAACACACAGGATAATCTGTACCCTACCAACACAACACACAGGATAATCTGTACCCTACCAACACAGGATAATCTGTACCCTACCAACCCAACACACAGGATAATCTGTACCCTACCAACACAGGATAATCTGTACCCTACCAACCCAACACACAGGATAATCTGTACCCTACCAACACAGGATAATCTGTACCCCACCAACACAGGATAATCTGTACCCTACCAACACAGGATAATCTGTACCCTACCAACCCAACACACAGGATAATCTGTACCCTACCAACACAGGATAATCTGTACCCCACCAACACAGGATAATCTGTACCCTACCAACACAGGATAATCTGTACCCTACCAACCCAACACACAGGATAATCTGTACCCTACCAACACAGGATAATCTGTACCCTACCAACACAACACACAGGATAATCTGTACCCTACCAACACAGGATAATCTGTACCCTACCAACACAGGATAATCTGTACCCTACCAAGACAGGATAATCTGTACCCTACCAACACAGGATAATCTGTACCCTACCAACACAGGATAATCTGTACCCTACCAACACAGGATAATCTGTACCCTACCAACACAGGATAATCTGTACCCTACCAACACAGGATAACCTGTACCCTACCAACACAGGATAACTGTACCCTACCAACACAGGATAATCTGTACCCTACCAACACAGGATAATCTGTACCCTACCAACACAGGATAATCTGTACCCTACCAACACAGGATAATCTGTACCCTACCAACACAGGTTAATCTGTACCCTACCAACACAGGATAATCTGTACCCTACCAACACAGGATAATCTGTACCCTACCAACACAGGATAATCTGTACCCTACCAACACAGGATAATCTGTACCCTACCAACACAGGATAATCTGTACCCTACCAACACAGGATAATCTGTACCCTACCAACACAGGATAATCTCCCTACATGCAGGTGGTCTACGGCAGCAGCGGTTTTGCACGTGTTTGTGTAAGAGAGGAGGGTCATGCGGCACCCTATCCCCTATGTAGTGCACTACTTCTGATGAGATCCTTACGGTACACCAGATAGAGAGCAGAGGGCCATTTGGGACTCAGCCGACAGGTTCCCAAGTTGGTCCAAAGCTCTATTCATCCAGCTGGCATCTTTAATGAACCACATCCTCCGTTCTGACATACTGGTCTGTCCATATTCATTAGGCCCTGCTTTCATCTCCCTCCTCCCTCTCTCCTTCCCTCGCCCTCCTCCCTCCCCCCTTCCTCCCTCCCCCTCCTCCCTCTCCCCCTCCTCCTCCTCCCTCCCCCTCCTCCCTCCTCCCTCTCCCCCCCTCCTCCCCCTCCTCCCGCTCCGCCCTCCCCCCTCCCCCTCCTCCCTCTCCCCCCCTCCTCCCCCTCCTCCCGCTCCGCCCTCCCCCCTCTGCACAGAAGAAGAGAAAACAAAAGCAGTAGAAGCCTTAATGAGAATCTAGACTACTACACCACTGGATTCGAAAGGGCACCCTATTCCCTATTTTAGTGCACCCTATGTATAGAGAATAGGGTGCAATTTGAGACATAACCTAACGGTAACAGAGCTGAGGAGGAGTGGGGCTGGGGAGAGGCAGTCTATAACCTGTCTCCTACATGACCCAGGGAATCTTCACTAAGTTAATAGGTGGGTCATAGATAACCTGTCTCCTACATGACCCAGGGAATCTTCACTAAGTTAATAGGTGGGTCATAGATAACCTGTCTCCTACATGACCCAGGGAATCTTCACTAAGTTAATAGGTGGGTCATAGATAACCTGTCTCCTACATGACCCAGGGAATCTTCACTAAGTTAATAGGTCGGTCATAGATAACCTGTCTCCTACAGTACATGGCACATTGGACAGACAAGAGACTGTTCATGCTCAATTTATAGAATCACATCATATGGGGTGATTGACAATTCCATTCAAAGCCACTCAAAGCCATTTGGCAAACAAACACTCCATTCAACCAGCGCATCATTCATCGCCTCCACGTGAAACAAACAAATATGGCCGATTGTGATTGTAACGCAACCTAGTCAAGCTGTGCTATAAAAGAGCCTCCTGGTTCTTTGGAGGGAGTTGGCTTTCTGCAGGTTTCTGAACAAATTGCCCCCCCCCATCACAACTGCCTCACCACAGGGGTGGTCATCTCAACAATGCTCTACGCACCCCTCAGAATGGACTCGTTTACTAACATGAGCTTAATTAGAGGGTTGGGGGGGGGGGGTCATGGGGCCTAATAAAAACAAGCGACCCCCCTCCCCCCCCCCCTCCTCACATCCCCACCCTGCAGACAGGATGTGCCCTTTCAAATGGGCTTTTAATTAACTACTCTGGACAAGCAGATTGTGTGTGTGTGTGTGTGTGTGTGTGTGTGTGTGTGTGTGTGTGTGTGTGTGTGTGTGTGTGTGTGTGTGTGTGTGTGTGTGTGTGTGTGTGTGTGTGTGTTTGTGTGTAGACGGTACAGATCGTTTGCCTGCGTACATTTTGTAAAGTCTCCCGTTCATCACGACAACTAGGACAGAGATGTGTGCGTTCTCCGTCATCTCCGAGGTTCATCTAGTCTTGAAGATAAATATTCATGTTGGCAGGCGAGGAAGAGGGAAAACAAATGGAGAAGTCTCTCTGTTCCAAATGGTTCCCTATAGAGTGCACTACTTTTGACCAGGGTCCATAGGGCTCTGGTTAGAAGTAGTGCACTACTAGGGAATAGGGTGCAATTTTGGAACACTACCTCTTTTTCTGCCTGCCAAACAGCTGTCTTCAGTTGTAACATCAAACCCAACATCTCCCTCTCTCTCTCTCTCTCTCTCTCAGGTTGGGAGAGCTGTCCTCTCTCTCTCTCTCTCTCGTTGGGAGAGGAGAGCTGTCCTCTCTCTCTCTCTCTCTCTCTCTCTCTCTTTCTCTCTTTCTCTCTTTCTCTCTCTCTTAGGTTGGGAGAGGAGAGCTGTCTGCACAGACTGAAGAGACAGATTAACTATTTATGGTCATTTACCATGCACGCCTTAAATGAACCAGATTTTGGCACACACATTATGAAGAAGCATTCCTATAAAAAGCTGTCCAGAGCAGTAAACATCAGGATAAAGAGGTGATCACTGATCACGGACGGAAGACCGAGAGCTTCTAGAGAACAGATGATGCCACTTTGTTGTGACAGTGTAATCCACAGACTGGAGTAGGTTCAGTAGTACATACTTCCAGATGACTAAATGGATGTTTTAAACTCTGCGGGTCCTTATAGATGTTTTAAACTACGCGGGTCCTTATAGATGTTTTAAACTCTGCGGGTCCTTATAGATGTTTTAAACTATTGATGACAAAAGGACTTTAAACACCATTTCACCACCCATTGATGACAGGTAAAGTTCCTGGTGACAGCAGGTATGGGGGACAGGGATGACAGTACAGTAGGTATGGGGGACAGGGATGACAGTAGGTATGGGGGACAGGGATGACGGTATGGGGGACAGGGATGACAGTAGGTATGGGGGACAGGGATGACAGTAGGTATGGGGACAGGGATGACAGTAGGTATGGGGGACAGGGATGACAGTAGGTATGGGGACAGGGATGACAGTAGGTATGGGGGACAGGGATGACAGTAGGTATGGGGACAGGGATGACAGTAGGTATGGGGGACAGGGATGACAGTTGGTATGGGGGACAGGGATGACAGTAGGTATGGGGACAGGGATGACAGTAGGTATGGGGGACAGGGATGACAGTAGGTATGGGGGACAGGGATGACAGTAGGTATGGGGGACAGGGATGACAGTAGGTATGGGGGACAGGGATGACAGTTGGTATGGGGGACAGGGATGACAGTAGGTATGGGGACAGGGATGACAGTAGGTATGAGGGACAGGGATGACAGTAGGTATGGGGGACAGGGATGACAGTAGGTATGGGGGACAGGGATGACAGTAGGTATGGGGACAGGGATGACAGTAGGTATGGGGGACAGGGATGACAGTTGGTATGGGGGACAGGGATGACGGTATGGGGGACAGGGATGACAGTAGGTATGGGGGACAGGGATGACAGTAGGTATGGGGGACAGGGATGACAGTTGGTATGGGGGACAGGGATGACAGTAGGTATGGGGGACAGGGATGACAGTAGGTATGGGGACAGGGATGACAGTAGGTATGGGGACAGGGATGACAGTAGGTATGGGGGACAGGGGTGACAGTAGGTATGGGGGACAGGGGTGACAGTAGGTATGGGGGACAGGGGTGACAGTAGGTATGGGGGACAGGGATGACGGTAGGTATGAGGGACAGGGATGACAGTAGGTATGGGGACAGGGATGACAGTAGGTATGGGGACAGGGATGACAGTAGGTATGAGGGACAGGGATGACAGTAGGTATGGGGACAGGGATGACAGTAGGTATGGGGGACAGGGATGACAGTAGGTATGGGGGACAGGGATCACAGTAGGCGTGGGGACAGGGATGACAGTAGGTATGGGGGACAGGGATGACAGTAGGTATGGGGACAGGGATGACAGTAGGTATGAGGGACAGGGATGACAGTAGGTATGGGGACAGGGATGACAGTAGGTATGGGGGACAGGGATGACAGTAGGTATGAGGGACAGGGATGACAGTTGGTATGGGGGACAGGGATGACAGTACAGTAGGTATGGGGGACAGGGATGACAGTAGGTATGAGGGACAGGGATGACAGTAGGTATGAGGGACAGGGGTGACAGTTGGTATGGGGGACAGGGATGACAGTAGGTATGGGGGACAGGGATGACAGTTGGTATGGGGGACAGGGATGACAGTAGGTATGGGGGACAGGGATGACAGTAGGTATGGGGACAGGGATGATCATACAGTAGGTATGGGGGACAGGGATGACAGTACAGTAGGTATGGGGACAGGGATGACAGTTGGTATGGGGGACAGGGATGACAGTAGGTATGGGGACAGGGATGATCGTACAGTAGGTATGGGGACAGGGATGACAGTAGGTATGAGGGACAGGGATGACAGTAGGTACAGGGGACAGGGATGACAGTAGGTATGGGGGACAGGGGTGACAGTAGGTATAGGGGACAGGGATGACAGTAGGTATGGGGGACAGGGATGACAGTAGGTATGGGGGACAGGGGTGACAGTAGGTATGGGGGACAGGGGTGACAGTAGGTATGGGGGACAGGGATGACAGTAGGTATAGGGACAGGGATGACAGTAGGTATGGGGACAGGGATGACAGTAGGCGTGGGGGACTCACCCAGAAGTGTGCGTGGCAGTTGACCAGCATGGTGCGTTCGATCAGCTCGTCAGGACACTCCAGGAGATGGTGACCAGAGACCACGCCAGCGTTGTTTATCAACATGTCCACGTTGCCCACCTCCCGACGCACCTTCTCCGCCGTGGAGTACACACTCTCCCGCTTGCCCACGTCACACACGTACGTGTACACCTGCGGCTGGAAGGGAGGAATCTCTTCTAACCCTCCAACTGCGCCTGGAGAGAGAGTGGGGGGAGAAGGAGAGTGAGAACGGACGACAGCGCAGCGGCACTGGAGTACAGACAGACAGCCAAAGCAGTGCAAATCAAAGTAATCAAAAAAAACATTTCAAATCAGCCCTCTACACACTGCATGTGGTGGTAGGTCGGCTAAAATAAAACATTATATATAACATTATATCCCCTTGTGCTATACTAGTATCCTTATGGGGATGTGTGAATCTTGCACTGCCCGAAGTGTCCCACACTTGCGCCAGTGACTAGATAACTTCTCGCGTTGCGCCTACTGGTAAGATGCTTCAGGAGGGCGGTTACGTGCTAGCAAAGCAGAGGTAACGTTACTGGGTTCTGTGTGATCCGAATCAGGACGAAGTGGTACTCGCTAAGCAAGCAGCGTGACGTCCTTTACACTAATAACGCATAGACCCACACACACGCGGAGACAGAGAGACAGGGAGACAGAGAGAGACGGAGAGAGAAAGAGAGTGAGAGCTCCCTGTCCAAAGTTATCGGACCTTAGTGCCAGAGCAGGCTACTGATTAAGTTAAGTTCTCCGCAGAATTATGCAGCCCCGCTACCGATCTAATAGGCTACAGCAATGTGCTATTATAATAAACTAAAGTCGACAGTAAATAGTTGGCTTAAAAACATTAAATGTTTAATTAAACAAGATACGATCTTGTTAGTACAATGTCGCGATCAATAGAATAAACAATGTCATCTAGGGTGACCCTGACCAGACACGACTTTATCAAGCTGACGACCTCTGTACAGTAGCCTACAGGAGAAAAATTAGTGCTGCGAGTATCCGGTGACAGATATTTTCAGGCAACGAACTCACCGTCTCTGGACATCGGGGTTTCACTGTCCAGTTCTCGGTAGATTTCCCGTACCAACTCCGCCGTCTCTTCGTTGCTTTGGCTGTTGATGTCCCACAGCACCAATACTGCCCGTCTCCGAGCGAACTCCTTGGCGAACAGCCGACCCAGACCGCTTCCAGCCCCGGTGATCACACACACCTGTCCCGCTACACTCTTCTCCTTCGGTCGCACCACCCATTTCGCCCCGGCGGTAACAAAAGCCCAGAGCACTTTCAAAATGACCACAAAGAACTCGGCAAGAATTACCATCGTATTCATCATCTTGAGCAAGATAATTAAATAAATTAAAAACGGAGATAAACTTTTATAGAAAGCGCACGTACAGTTCTTTATCCTATTGTGGTTGGTTATAAGTCAGTTATAGCAGCCAAAGTTGTGATATGTTTGTTCAGCTATGTACCGAACTGACTAGTAAACGAATTAAACTAATATAGCCTGTGTTGTTTCTAAAACAAAACTGTCAGAATACTGTCAATTCAAAACGCCTTAAATAGAAGGTCTATGAGACGTCTTTTTCTTAAATAAATTATCCCAAGACTGCAAAAGAAATCAGCTAATAATTGAATCAATAAACGCAAACCTAAAAAAAATGAAAAATCAAATGTAGGCTATCTGCTTTTCAAAAGTTGCTTCTCGATCGCGCAGAGTCCCAGCTTTCACAAGTCCGCAAAGATTCAGCTCGGACGGAGTCGCGAATAGACTGTCAGTGTGTTGCGCCCTTCCCTCTGTTGCAGTGACAGCCCTTCACCTCTCTCAGAACACAACAGTGGCTGAAGCGCTTCTGAACCAGTCTGCCCATCAATGGACCCTTATAGGACCGGGTCCGGAGCGCCTGACAGAAGTACGTCAGACCACGTCAGATAATCTCTGAGATGAGAGCAAAAGGCGCGTCGTGGAAAAAGGAGAAAACTGGCGCTCTTGTGCCACCTGTGGGAAATTTCGCATAAGTGTTGTCAGATGAATGAAAGTAGAGGGAAAACGTTGTAACAACATGTGTTATTCAACAATTAGCCATTGTTTTAGACGTTTTTTTCTCATTTTGTTTTTCTTTTTTAAATAAAATAAAATAACAGTCAGACTTTTTGGGGCGGCAGGGTAGCCTAGTGGTTAGAGTGTAGAGGAGGCTGGTAGTCTAGTGATTAGAATGTAGAGGTGGCAGGTTGCCTAGTGGTTAGAGTGTAGAGGAGGCAGGTAGCCTAGTGGTTAGAGGGTAGAGGTGGCAGGTAGCCTAGTGGTTAGAGGAGGCGGGTAGCCTAGTGGTTAGAGGAGGCAGGTAGTCTAGTGGTTAGAGGAGGCGGGTAGACTAGTGGTTAGAGGAGGCAGGTAGTCTAGTGGTTAGAGGAGGCAGGTAGTCTAGTGGTTAGAGGAGGCAGGTAGCCTAGTGGTTAGAGGAGGCAGGTAGCCTAGTGGTTAGAGGAGACAGGTAGTCTAGTGGTTAGAGGAGACAGGTAGCCTAGTGGTTAGAGGAGGCAGGTAGCCTAGTGGTTAGAGGAGGCAGGTAGCCTAGTGGTTAGAGGAGGCAGGTAGTCTAGTGGTTAGAGGAGGCAGGTAGTCTAGTGGTTAGAGGAGACAGGTAGCCTAGTGGTTAGAGGAGGCAGGTATCCTAGTGGTTAGAGTTTAGAGTTGGCAGGCAGCCTAGTGGTTAGAGTGTAGAGGTGGCAGGTAGCCTAGTGGTTAGAGTGTAGAGGTGGCAGGTAGCCTAGTGGTTAGAGTATAGATGAGGCAGGGAGCCTAGTGGTTAGAGTGTAGAGGAGGCAGGTAGCCTAGTGGTTAGAGTGTAGAGGTGGCAGGTAGCCTAGTGGTTAGAGTGTAGAAGTGGCAGGGTAGCCTAGTGGTTAGAGTGTAGGGGGGGCAGGTAGCCTAGTGGTTAGAGTGTAGAGGTGGCAGGGTAGCCTAGTGGTTAGAGTGTAGAGGTGGCAGGTAGTCTAGTGGTTAGAGTGTAGAGGTGGCAGGTAGCCTAGTGGTTAGAGTGTAGAGGAGGCAGGTAGCCTAGTGGTTAGAGTGTAGAGGTGGCAGGTAGCCTAGTGGTTAGAGAGTAGAGGTGGCAGGTAGCCTAGTGGTTAGAGTGTAGAGGTGGCAGGTAGCCTAGTGGTTAGAGTGTAGAGGTGGCAGGTAGCCTAGTGGTTAGAGTGTAGAGGTGGCAGGTAGCCTAGTGGTTAGAGTGTAGAGGTGGCAGGTAGCCTAGTGGTTAGAGTGTAGAGGTGGCAGGTAGCCTAGTGGTTAGAGTGTAGAGGTGGCAGGTAGCCTAGTGGTTAGAGTATAGAGGTGGCAGGTAGCCTAGTGGTTAGAGTGTAGAGGTGGCAGGTAGCCTAGTGGTTAGAGTATAGAGGTGGCAGGTAGCCTAGTGGTTAGAGGAGGCAGGTAGCCTAGTGGTTAGAGTATAGAGGTGGCAGGTAGCCTAGTGGTTCGACTATAGAGGTGGCAGGTAGCCTAGTGGTTAGACTATAGAGGTGGCAGGTAGCCTAGTGGTTAGACTATAGAGGTGGCAGGTAGCCTAGTGGTTAGAGTATAGAGGTGGCAGGTAGCCTAGTGGTTAGACTATAGAGGTGGCAGGTAGCCTAGTGGTTAGAGGAGGCAGGTAGCCTAGTGGTTAGAGGAGGCAGGTAGTCTAGTGGTTAGAGGAGACAGGTAGCCTAGTGGTTAGAGGAGGCAGGTAGCCTAGTGGTTAGAGGAGGCAGGTAGCCTAGTGGTTAGAGGAGGCAGGTAGCCTAGTGGTTAGAGGAGGGAGGTAGCCTAGTGGTTAGAGGAGGCAGGTAGCCTAGTGGTTAGAGTATAGAGGAGGCAGGTAGTCTAGTGGTTAGAGGAGGCAGGTAGCCTAGTGGTTAGAGGAGGCAGGTAGCCTAGTGGTTAGAGCGTTTGGCCAGTAACTGAAAGGTTGCTAGATCTAATCCCGAGGGGACAGGGTAAAAATCTGTCATTCTGCCCCTGAACAGGCAGTTAACCCACTGTTCCTAGGCCGTCATTGAAAATAAGACTTTTTTCTTAACTGACTTGCCCTAGTTAAATAAAGCATTCTAAAGATAACTTAGCTGTAAAAGTAGTACCTGTACAAGAGCTGATGAAGATTGTACTGTTTTTGTTAATTACAAAATGCCAGTTTGATTTAAAGCTATGAAACTAAAGTGAAGTCATCCAAAATCCTATAAAACCATGTACACATCAGTTATAATTACATGCAATAACTATATATTTCTGGTAAATTATTATTATTGAGAAAAAAAAATGTTTTTTTTAAATTGTAAAATAAAACAATATTTATAGATAAAAAATACATTTAAAAAATCATCAAATATATTGGAAGATGTACTAAAATATATGTCTAACTAATCCTTCTATCTGTGATATAGTGGATACAGTCTTCTTTATCAACGGCAGGAGCTAATTCTGTTCAGGCAGTTTAATAGACAACGACCGGTGTCCTTCAACCTTTAACTCACACATGCGCACCAGAGACATTCTCTTTCTCGGTGGACACAATGGCGGACGCAGAGTGAGTGATTTGTGCTCTGCCAGAATCTAAGTCCATCTACCGATTTAACAAATATCATAAGTCATTTGACATAAAATGGTGTACCTACTGTTTAACAAACATGTTGTTCGTATCAGTAGTGTTGAGAATATCGTTTTCTGCTCTACGATATTTGTGTTTATTTGGATGATTGGATGTGGGCAGAAAAAACACGTCCGGTTTGCGAATGCATCTGCACGTTTCACGCTAACGTTATTATGCATGGCTCTTTAGTGTTACGGATATATTGTCGATGGGTGTAGCGAATGTTTTCTGACTATTTTGCTGTTTGGTCGACCACAATACTACAAAATGCATTTGTCCCCGTCCGTTGTCTGATTTACGGTTAACTAGTTAACGTTACCAAGTCAGGTAACTATTACACTGCCATGTGGCTACCGTATTAAAAACGTTGCCGTTCCTCTGAATCTGGGTTGCAGAAAGAAGGTTCCGGCGGTCCCGGAGAGCCTTTTAAAAAGGCGGAAGGCCTTCGCCACTATGAAGGCCATGCGTATCAAGAAGATGCTTGCCGAAAAAAAAGTAAGTTTATTTTTTATGTTAGTTAGTTAACTAGCAGGTTTCCACGTTGACGCTGTTTTAGAATACGTAGTTGATGTACTGGCATTGGCCCACTGCTGGTTGTTGGGGAAAATAGCTTAACCTTATCTGGTGTTAAGTAAGGATGCCCAGTAAATTCAAACTTCTATTACAATGTGGTTAATGATGCTCAACTTTTTCCCCGTCTTATCGACTCTGGTGAAACCAGTCTGAAAAAAATAAGCCAATTTGTCTGAAATCACATTGAAAGAAACTACTGGCGATGGCCTAAATAAGCTCCCCCCCAGTCGTAATATTTAGCTATCCACTATCAGATAGCATCAAGCATAAAACATCTTGCGAAGGTAACTCCACGTGTTACCCCCCCCCCCCCCCCCCAGCTTTAGTGCTCTGGTTCATACTTGATGTTTTGTATCCCCAGACTCGCAAGGTGACCAGGCACCTGATCTACAAGAGGGCTGAGAAGTACCACAAGGAGTACCGGGAGATGTACCGTCGTGAGATCCGCATGGGGCGGACAGCCCGCAAGGTCGGGAACTTCTACGTCCCAGCTGAGCCCAAGCTGGCCTTCGTCATCAGGATCAGGGGGTAAGTTTATTTTTGGGGGGGGGGGGGGGGGGGCTGAAAGTGTCATGACAAATGACATTGTCAGAATGGCCTCTTATCTCAGTGGCTTGTTCACCATTTTCACTCAGGTGCTGGGTACAAAGATGCATGTACTATTCAATCTACAGTCACATAGATGTTTTTTATTTTTGTGTTGTCACTTGGGAATGTCACTTTCCTGTCTTTGTAATGTCGCCACCTCTCAAACTCAACTCTGGGTCTCTAAGCCAGTTCCACTGGGCTATTTCTAAATCGGGTACTAATTTAGATCTAGTACACAAGGATATGCAATTAATTATCAGGTAGAACAGAAAACCAGACGGGCTCAAGATCTCGTAGGGTAATGGGTACCTCGTGTTTACACAAATGTGGTTAATGATGATCAACTTTTTTCCCCGTCTTATCGACTCTGGTGAAACCAGTCTGAAAAAAATAAGCCAATTTTGTCTGAAACCACATTGAGTGTAAACTAAAGCGGACTGAAAAATGGATTATTGGCACAGTTCTGAAAACACAAGTGTAACTACCTTTCCCCCCCCCCCCCCAGTATCAACGGCGTCAGCCCCAAGGTGCGCAAGGTCCTCCAGCTCATGCGTCTGCGTCAGATCTTCAACGGAGTCTTCGTCAAACTGAACAAGGCTTCCATCAACATGTTGAGGATCGCCGAGCCCTACATCGCTTGGGGGTAAGGCTGCCGTGACCATCTGCTTGAATGTGGACACTCAGTTCCAGGGGGTAACAAGTCCAGTGCCACTAATTTTAACAGACTGTTAACCCCCCCCCCCCTCTAATCAGGGACTGATTTAGACCTGGGACACATAGTAGGTGCATTTTAATTAATTTAAATTAAAATAGAACAGAACCAGCAACACTCTGGACCTCTGGGCTTGGATTTGAATCCCCCATCCATATCTTGTGGGTTCTGTTTCGTATATATCAATTTATTTGCCATTGATTTAAGGTAAGACGGTACACTTTGAAACTGCTGTCGTTTTTCCAGAGGTTTTACACAATGTGGTTAATGATGTACAACTTTTTTCCCCGTCTTATCGACTCTGGTGAAAACCAGCCTGAAAAAAATTAGCCAATTTGTCTGAAACCACATTGAGATACTACTAATGGCACTCTCTAACTGCAGTAAACCAGTCACACACTTCTGTGGCATGCCCGGTATAAATGACCCCATTGATGTGTTGTTTTTCGTACAGGAATTTTTCGCTGGTTTGACGAGACTTCACTATGTGGTGGCAAATACATGTCATTAGTTTAACGCTTTTCAGTTGTTGTCTCAAAGCTCCCCGAAAAAGAATATATATCTTTTGAATGAAGCTGGGTAAAATGGCAACCATAAGCTAGGTGTTAAGTACATAACTGATCGTGTTTGTTGTCGTGTCTCCCAGGTACCCCAACCTGAAGTCTGTGCGCGAGCTGATCTACAAGCGTGGCCATGGCAGGATGACCAAGCAGCGCATCGCCCTCACGGACAACGCCCTGATCGAGAAGGCCCTGGGTATACTTTTTTTTCGCTTACTTCTGTACGGCTGTGTTTTTTTTTCCCACAGGCAGTGGAAGCCAATTCTGATCTTTTGCCCAGTTATTGGCAAAGAGCTCATCTGGTTGGTTAAAAGGTCAATCGGTGGACAAAGATCTGAATTGGGCTGCCGGTCCTGTATGGGACTGGATGGATACCATCTACATCTCTATCTCTGAGAAGTCCTGTATGGGACTGGATGGATACCATCTACATCTCTATCTCTGAGAAGTCCTGTATGGGACTGGATGGATAGAGATGTAGGTAGATCTATCTCTGAGAAGTCCTGTATGGGACTGGATGGATAGAGATGTAGGTAGATCTATCTCTGAGAAGTCCTGTATGGGACTGGATAGATACCATCTACATCTCTATCTCTGAGAAGTGAACGCCAGTTTTAAATACTACGCTAGGATGCCTCTTTACTCCCATCTTATAAACTTTTACACAATGTGGTTAATGATGCTCAACTTTTTTCCCCATCTTATCGACTCTGGTGAAACTGAAGTCTGAAAAAAAATAAGCCAATTTGTCTGAAACCACATTGAAAAATCAACTGCGTTTGGATAATGCTTAATTTAATGGACCTAGATATCCCATTTACTGTACACAGACTGTTAGAGGGGTAGTCTACACAGACCGTTATCCATTGGAGGGGTAGTCTACACAGACCGTTGTCCCATTAGAGGGGTAGTCTACACAGACCGTTGTCCATTAGAGGGGTAGTCTACAGACCGTTGTCCATTAGAGGGGTAGTCTACACAGACCGTTATCCATTGGAGGGGTAGTCTACACAGACCGTTGTCCCATTAGAGGGGTTGTCTACACAGACCGTTATCCATTGGAGGGGTAGTCTACACAGACCGTTGTCCCATTAGAGGGGTTGTCTACACAGACCGTTAGAGGGGTAGTCTACACAGACCGTTATCCATTAGAGGGGTAGTCTACAGACCGTTGTCCATTAGAGGGGTAGTCTACACAGACCGTTGTCCATTAGAGGGGTAGTCTACACAGACCGTTATCCATTAGAGGGGTAGTCTACACAGACAGTTATCCATTAGAGGGGTTGTCTACAGACCGTTGTCCATTAGAGGGGTAGTCTACACAGACAGTTATCCATTAGAGGGGTAGTCTACACAGACCGTTGTCCATTGGAGGGGTAGTCTACAGACCGTTGTCCATTAGAGGGGTAGTCTACACAGACCGTTGTCCATTAGAGGGGTAGTCTACACAGACCGTTGTCCATTAGAGGGGTAGTCTACACAGACAGTTATCCATTAGAGGGGTAGTCTACACAAACAGTTATCCATTAGAGGGGTAGTCTACACAGACCGTTAGCCATTAGAGGGGTAGTCTACACAGACAGTTAGCCATTAGAGGGGTAGTCTACACAGACCGTTGTCCATTAGAGGGTAGTCTACACAGACAGTTGTCCATTAGAGGGGTAGTCTACACAGACAGTTATCCATTGGAGGGGTAGTCTACACAGACCGTTATCCATTAGAGGGGTAGTCTACACAGACCGTTGTCCATTAGAGGGGTAGTCTACACAGACAGTTATCCATTAGAGGGGTAGTCTACACAAACAGTTATCCATTAGAGGGGTAGTCTACACAGACCGTTAGCCATTAGAGGGGTAGTCTACACAGACAGTTATCCATTAGAGGGGTAGTCTACACAGACCGTTAGCCATTAGAGGGGTAGTCTACACAGACAGTTA
The DNA here is from genome assembly GCF_045791955.1 of Oncorhynchus clarkii lewisi. NCBI lineage: Eukaryota > Metazoa > Chordata > Actinopteri > Salmoniformes > Salmonidae > Oncorhynchus > Oncorhynchus clarkii. The sequence goes on from NC_092157.1 coordinate 3,861,265, forward strand.
TCCATTAGAGGGGTAGTCTACACAGACCGTTGTCCATTAGAGGGGTAGTCTACACAGACCGTTGTCCATTAGAGGGGTAGTCTACACAGACCGTTATCCATTAGAGGGGTAGTTTGAGTCCTTACATTTCTCCATCCCTCGGCTGTTTACTAAAACAGTGTCGGGGTGAAGGTTTAGTAGTTTGGGCTGCAGATTTTCTCGTTGAAGAATCGTGCCGTCTCTTCACTCTGGCGTTGTCCTCTTCCCCCCCTCCCTCAGGTAAATACGGCATCATCTGTGTGGAGGACCTGATCCATGAGATCTACACGGTCGGAAAGAACTTCAAGCCTGCCAACAACTTCCTGTGGCCATTCAAACTGTCCACGCCCCGCGGCGGCATGAACAAGAAGACGACTCACTTTGTGGAGGGAGGAGATGCTGGAAACAGGGAAGACCAGATCAACAGACTCGTCAGGAGGATGAACTAGAGAAGCGATGGTGAGACATTTGTTCCACGGGGGCTCTCAACTCCCGTTCCTGGGGAGCTACCCACCTCTGTGTGTTCTAGCAAAACCTGATTTCGGTTTATCAACCAGTTAATTATTAAAATTATCTGGTGTTGGGACGCAACCCTGATGTCAGTAAACGCAGGTCCTGAAGATGAGTAGGCGAGGCAATTTCCACCTTACGTTTTATGGAATCGGCAAGATCTCGATTGGCTGAATTGGGTGTTTCAGTGTCGCTCCAGCATCAGGACAGTCTCAGGGGACAGTTTCTCAGCTCGGTCCAATTCAACCCCCCCCAAAAAAATCATTTTTAAAGTCATTATTTTCTACTTAAGTGTCCAGTTTCTAGTTTACACAATGTGGTTAATGATGATCAACTTTTTTCCCCATCTTATCGACTCTGGTGAAACCAGTCTGAAAAAAATTTGCCAATTTTGTCTGAAACCACAAAGTGAACTACTGGCGTTCTGAATATGAAGTGAAAACGGTGTGCGTTTTACACCGTCGCAAAACCGGGTAATTCTGGACCCGGTTGTAATTCTGGACCCGGTTGTAATTCCACCGAGATCCCATTTCCTATTTCGATGGGAAACTATTATGAATTCTCTGGTTTATACGGCTCAGTGTTGAAATCATATACATAGAAAAGTAAAATAAAAAAAATCCATTGAATTTGTCAACCGCACATTATTGATTTATTGTAGAGCAGTTTGTCCTGTTATTTCCCAGCATCCCAGGCGGTGGGTGTCTCCTATGGGCTCCCTATTTGGCCCTCTCTCTATGGTGCCCTTTGGGGTGTTACCTTGGTTTCAGTCCCTTCTAAAAGCAGCTGGTTTACGGCACACTAGTTTAAGCTGTTACCAAAGATGAATCAATATCCTAAAAGGGAAACTGGGCTTATGATTATTTTTGTTATTGCGTGGCATCAAGGAAAAACCTTGACGAGATTTCTGACATCTTTTAGTATTTTTATGAGTGTAAATCTGACTACACAAACTATTGGAAATGTTTATTAGTTGTAAATAATAATAAAAAAAAACGTTTTGTTTTCTGTTGTTCATGTTGTGAATTTCTTTCTTTCAGGTTTTTCCACGGGATTCTGAGCTCTGTACAATAAAAAATATATATCAAAAGAAACGACTTTGTCGAACTCTGAAGTCATTATTTAGTGGTTGTGGTGCTGCTGCCATCTAGTGTAGAATGTTGAAGCATCCAACTTTATTTATTTTTTAAACTTGAATCCACACTGCTCTATGATTTTATCAATATTAATTCTGCAATTATATTCCAATGTGTAGATGGTCCTGGAATTCAACTAAATTTTGATGCTGTACAATCAAAGCACATTTCATATGTATTTTACATTTTGGGGTCATTTGAGTTTAATTTTAACATGAGGTGTGTTGAGACTGTAAAGTGTTGGGTTTCATGAGCAAAATAAATAAATCCCAGACATTTTTCCCAAGTGCACAAAAACCGTATTACTCAAATATAGTGCACGCATTTGTTTACATTCCTGTTAGTGAGCATTTCTCCTTTGCCAATATAATCCATCCACCTGAAAGGTGTGGCATATCAAGAAGCCGATTTAAACGTGATCCTTACATAGGTGCACCTTGTGCTGGGGACAAAACGTCACTTTAAAATGTGTGGTTTTGTCCCACAAGAAGAGACCCACACGTGAAAAATTATCCAAAACTATGGCTTGAATGCAAAGTATATACCTAACTGAAAGGTAAAAATAAAACCAAGATGTGGCCTCGGGTCATCGGCGGTGTCACAACACAATGACACCAGTGGGGATGACTGCTGTTTTAGGGGCTCCTAACCAATTGTGTGGTGTTTCACATTGTAACTTATTCTTACCATAATGTTGATGCTGTGGTCTTATGACTGAAAAAAGCTTCTGGACATCAAGGATTACTCTTAACTGGACAAAGGAATTTTTCTTTCTTTAACGAGTCGGACGGGAAGGATGTAATGTTGCCCCCAGACCAGGCCCAAATCCCCATTATTCACATGAAAGAAATACAGGGGGTGGAGATCAGGGTGCCTTGTGAGAGTTAAGTCTGGTGGATAACCTGCCTCTACCATCTGTTGTATTAGCCAATGTGCAATCACTGACTGTTCTACCAACGGGACATTAAAAACGAATATCTTATTTTTTATTTTATTTTCTTATTAACAAATATCAACAAAGAGGAATAGGCACGTGTAAACAAGCAAACAAACTATTTACATTGCCAGGAATCCTAAACAAATAGTAATACAAAAAGTTATTGCCTTTCTGTTTTTTATTTTTAGTTAGAGTAGTGCCATATTGTTTAAACTCAAAGTGAAAACAGGTTTTGAATTAGACAATTTGCAAATATGAACTGTACCTAGTATTGTTAGCAGTCGAATTAAATATTCTACATCTTCATGTCAGAATTTCTGAAATAAATTATCAAATCAAAACCATTAAATAGTACAACCGGCCCAATTTTTTTTTGTAACAAAATTCTGTATGTCAATCCAAAAAACGTATAATATAAATACAGGCAAAACATCTCCACCCCATATTACTTTGGCCAATGGAAATTTAGACAATTTGATTTATTTTCCTCTCAATGTCTCTAAATACAATACAGTTACTTGACTTGTTATCGGTAGCATAAGTATTCACAACAATGAATTGAACGTGGTTGACTTCTACCAATAGTATAATCCATCTGCCTGTATGATCTGCTTCATGACTCAGTATGTGACCCCTTAAAGTTGCCTTTTAAAATAGCGACACCTGCTGACCTATTAGTACCAAATGAAAAACCAAATATCATTCCCCCAATTGACACTTCCAAAACACAGTATCTGTGGAACAGGCATGAGTTTCTTGAATTAAATAAAAAGTCGGCACTCTTACCCTTACAATACAAAATTAAAGATTTCCTTTTCAAAATATTACGGATTCCCCTGGCATTAATGGGAAAAACAGAAATGGGACATTTACTATCACAGTGACTAGATGAAGAATAGTAAACTTGAATCACAAAAAATAAAAGTTCTTCCACCACCTAAATTATATTTTTATACAGTTACAAATAACATTGTACCATAGATTGGTATAAACTAATAGTCATCAAGCTAACATTAAGTGTCAGTGCGAATTTCCCTGACAGAAAAAAAAATATATATATAAAAAGTTTGGCTCACACAAACAATGCTCTTTCCTCAAAAAAATATAGTTTTATCAGATGCAAATAAAACTCAGTCCTGCACAACTCACTTGATAAATCCAGCAGTCAACAAACTAGGCCTCGGCGTGAATTTCTCTTCCATTAACAAAAGCCTTAGCTCCCGCAAAGCATGCACTTTTCCCTTCCTTCCTTGCTCTCTCAATCATCCGCCACAGACGATTCCGAGCTTCTTTGTCAAATGCTGTCAGATCCTCTTTGAACCTCAAGTTGTTCTTCTTTAAATAGTCATTTTTCTTTGCACTTTTCCATGTCATATTCCTCGCAGTCCTGGAGATGAATCTGGTCGTGGTGGCTGGTTGTTTCCCCATCTCTCAGCCAACCTACGCGGTGCACTACATCCAGAGAACCTGCAACAACACTTCGCTCCTCCTATTGCCCTGCAAATGTTCTTCACTCTTGCTTTGATGTTCTCGTCAGATTTTTCTGCTATTCCAAAAATTAGAAGATTCCGACTATATCGGTCATTCTCGTTGACCTTTGATTCCATTTGAGTGAGTTTCTTCTCCTGCTTTGCAACCTGAATGTTCAATGTTGCGTTCTGCTGCTTCAGAGTTTTTACTTCCTCAGCATTGAAATCAATCGATTTCTTCAGGTTAAAGATACTGACAGTGTTATTTTACACCAAATTCATGATGTCATCTGCGTTCTCTTTGATTTTAGCCGTGAGGATGCGGACGATGTTGTCCTGTAGCTGGCTCATTGATGGTTCACTTCTCAGCTTCTTTGGAAGTTGCTCCTTGGTTGGGGTATTGGTCGGGTATGAATCGCATTCACCCCCCCTTTTTTACACTGCAAGAATATGAGTGAGTTTCAACAATGCCTCTTTTCTCCTTGGAAGTTTCAACATCCATTATCTCAGCAACAGTTTGGTCATGTCCTGATTACATGCTACGAGCTATGAAGACGTTAGCAGGATAACTTAACTACACACGCTGAAACTTTAAGATAGCTAGCTTGTTCGTTGGAAATCGTCAAATATATTTCAATGGTTTAATTAATTACAAAAAAATTCTAAATATCTACATTGAATGGTTACATATCCATTTTTTTGTGAAAAGAATAATAATTCAGCTGCAGTCTAAAACTATAAACTTTGTGAGAAAACCCTGAAATTGTAACTCAACTCAAGCAAGAAATGTTACACCCTCTCATGTCGGCATCTTGAGCGCCCCCCTAAAACCTATATCTTATGTTTCACAGAGTCGTGGCTAAACGACAATGATAATATACAGTTGGTTTTCCGTGTATCGGCAGGACAGAACAGCTACGTCTGCTAAGACGAGGGGTGTGGGGGTGTCTAAGGTAGTCAAGGTTTTTGCTCGCCCGAGGTAGAGTACCTCATGATAAGCTGTAGACCACACTATCTACCTAGAGAGTTTTCATCTATATTATTCGTAGCCGTCTATTTATCACCACAGACCGATGCTGGAACTAAGACCGCACTAAACCAGCTGTGTAAGGCCATAAGCAAACAAGACAATTCTCACCCAGAAGCGGAGCTCATTGTGGCCCGAGGACTTAAATGCAGGGAAACTTAAATCCGTTTTACCTCATTTCTACCAGAATGTCACGGGCAACAAGAGGGAAAAAACTAGACCATCTTTACTCCACACAGACGCGTACAAAGCTCTCCTTCGCCCCCCATTTGGAAAATCTGACCATAATATTATCCTCCTGATTCTTGCTTACAAGCAAAAAACTAAAGCAGGAAGTGCCAGTGACTCGCTCAGTACGGAAGTGGTCAGATGATGCGGATGCTATGCCACAGGACTGTTTTGCTAGCACAGACTGGAATATGTTCCAGGATTCATCTGATGGCATTGAAGGATAACCCACCTCAGTCACCGGCTTTATCAATAAGTGCATCGATGACGTCCCCACAGTGACCATACGTACACAACCCAAAACAGAAGCCATGGATTACAGGCAACATCCGCACCGAGCTAAAGGCTAGAGCTGCCACTAACAAGGAGCGGGACACTAATCCGGATGCTTATAAGAAATCCTGCTATTCCCTCAGGCGAACCATCAAATAGGCAAAGAGTCAATACAGGACTAAGATTGAATCCTACTACACCGGCTCTGACGCTCGTCGGATGTGGCAGGGCTTGAAAACTAATATGGACTACAAAGGGAAACCCAGCCACGAGCTGGCCAGTGACGAGAGCCTACCAGATGCTTCAAAGCAAGCAACACTGAAGCATGCATGAGCATGTGTTGGTCTGTGTTGGTGCAAGTAGAAAAACATGTTGACTCACCCTACTTGTAGAGAAACGTCAACGCCGTCCTCTCATCCTCTCTTTCATGTTGACAAAACCTTTTTTGTTGTTTTTGGCTACCTGGCTAAAATGATTGCTCTCTTGTCTAACTTCCATTCATGGGCAATGTTAGCTAGTTAACATTAGTCTTCTACATCTACATATTGAACTAACATCCTCTCAGGTCAGGGGCACAACAATGTACGAATTAATGGTTAGATCAGAATCGTCGTTATAATCATTGGCGAGTACGGAGAATTAACTAAAACCACAAGTCCAAATCCCTATCTCCATCCATAGCTAGTTTTAGGAAAGGGACAATTTTAGATAGCTAGCTAGCCACCGGAGGACAACAACACAACGAGATCCAACAATTCCACTTGTTTCTGTCAATGACGTATTTCAAAAGCGATTTGGTGCGCCAGGACCAAACACAGTTAAGTTCGCTCAGTTTAGCTCAACCCTGATTGGCTTAGTTTTTATATTTTTTTATCAAGGGAAGCCAAATTCTGACTGGCTTCCCTTGCATTCAATGATACGGGCTGCAATGTCATCCACGTTTGGACCAGACACCATCAGATAGATGGCCTACAGAGGGGCAATGTTTTCCTTGCTTGGATGCTTTCTCCTGTAAAATACATTCAGCCTCTTGTGAATTGATGTAAAATTATGAAACAGAGAGAGAAAAGATCAATTGTATTCTGGGAAGCCAGGCTTGACTGCTACCCAGTCATGTGAAATCCATAGATTAGGGACTAATACATGTATTTATATATTATATATTATTTATATATTGAAGCAACATCTCAAGACATCAGTCAGGAAGTTTAAACTTGGTCGCAAATGGACAATGACCCCAAGCATACTTCCAAAGTTGTGGCAAAATGGCTTAAAACCTCTTACTTCTACCCCCTCCTTTTTCGAACATTCTGTTAAAAATCGCGCAACTTTTCAGCGTCCTGCTACTCATGCCAGGAATATAGTATATGCATATGATTAGTATGTGTGGATAGAAAACACTCTGAAGTTTCTAAAACTGGTTAAATCACGGCTGTGACTATAACAGATCGTGTGTTTCATTGAAAAACGCAAGAAAAACTGCTCTCTGAAAGCTAAAAATAATTTCCATAAGTCACTTCCACGAATTGTTAAAAGAGAACAAAATTTAATATCGACCTGCCTGCAATTCATACAAATTCCACACGATGTCGCCATTGTCGTCATTTTCAATTGAATTAATTGTTGGAAAATCCATCTATCTGGCATCCATTTTCCCAGTCTTCACCCGGATGTTGTTAATGAAGACATTAGCAGCCATTGATTTGCAAGCGAGGACCTATTGAATATACATCGCCCTGTAATCATTTTGATAGATTATAAACGTTTACTAATACCTAAAGTTGGATTACAAAAGGATTTCGAAGTGTTTTGTGAAAGTTTATCGTCGACTTTTTTAATTTTAAAAAATGACGCAGCGTTTAAAAACGATGTTTTTTTCTGAATGACACAGCTTCCATACAAAGCTATTTTGGGTATATATGGACCGATTTAAACGAAAAAAAGACCCAATAGTGATGTTTATGGGGCATATAGGAGTGCCAAGAAAGAAGCTCGTCAAAGGTAATGAATGTTTTATATTTTATTTCTGCGCTTTGGGTAGCGCCGGCTACCGCAAAATCTGTTGTTTACGTGTCGTGCTGGCATTTTGGGGGGTGCATGCTATCAGATAATAGCTTCTCATGCTTTCGCCGAAAAGCATTTTAAAAATCTGACTTGCTGGCTAGGTTCACAACGAGTGTAGCTTTAATTCAATACCCTGCTTGTGAATTTTGATCAAGGATTGAGTTGTAACGAGTACATTTAGCATTTAGCGTAGCGCATTTGCATTTCCAGGTGCCTACTTGAGACGTCTGCGTCTCAAGTATGGTCAAGAAGTTAAGGGCAACAAAGTCAAGGTATTGGAGTGGCCGTCACAAAGCCCTAACCTCAATCCTATAGACAATTTGTGGGCAGAACTGAAAAAGCGTGTGCGAGCAAGGAGGCTTACAAACCTGACTCTGTTACACCAGCTCTGTCACTAGCAATGGGCCAAAATGCACCCAACTTATTGTGGGAAGCTTGTGGAAGGCTACCCAAAACGTTTGACCCAAGTTAAACAATTTAAAGGCAATGCTACCAAATACTAATTGAGTGTATGTAAACTTCTGACCCACTGGGATTGTGTTGAAAGAAATAAAAGCTGAAATAAATCATTCTCTCTACTATTATTCTGAAATTTCACATTCTTAAAATTAAGTGGTGATCCTAACTGACCTAAGACAGGGAATTTTTACTCTGATTAAATGTCAGGAATTGTGAAAAACTGAGTTTAAATGTATTTGGTTAAGGTGTATGTGAACTTCCGACTTCAACTGGATGTATGATAGTTGAATTTCTTTGTCTCCCCCCCTTTTAATTTTAACAAGCTGTAATATCGGGGTAGTCCACTAGGGACTTTTCATTGTGTAACAAGACGTAATATCGGGGTAGTCCACTAGGGACTTTTAATTGTGTAACAAGCCATAATATCGGGGTAGTCCACTAGGGACTTTTCATTGTATCATGTTAATACTCACTGTATAATCTATCCTGTGTGTGTTTTTTGTATTTCAGTGTGATTATTTCATTAGTTAGTAAATAAATAATTAAGCCAATTTGTGTATCGCTGATTCATCACGGAGACTAGGGTTCGTGCAGATTTATAGGATATTACGACGTTCAGAATGGGACTGAAATAGGAGCAAATGATCGATGGATGACGGATAGTTTATCGAGATATTCTGATATTTTTGTTAATTCGGGAAACGGTAACTCGTTAAATAAACTTTTCCCGTGGTGCCCCAGATTACTACTTAATTAATTGTTACACAATTAATTGAGTAATAATTGAACGTGGTATGTAAGTATTCGATGAATAGCCGTCATCGCATTAATGATAGCAACGTCACAACAAAATCTACATACAATACTCTATAATGACAAAGCAAAAACAGGTTTATACATTTTGGCAAATGTATAAAACTGAAATATCCCTTTACTCGATTACAGCTCGAGTCTTCTTGGGTATGACGCTATAAGCTTGGCACACCTGTATTTGGGTAATTTCTCCCATTGTTCTCTGCAGATCCTCTCATCCCAGTTTGCGCTGTTCTGTGAAGGGAGTAGTACACAGCGTTGTACGAGATCTTCAGTCTCTTGGCAATTTCTCACATGGAATAGCCTAACATAATTGCAAAAGGGTTTTCTAATGATCAATTAGCCTTTTAAAATTATAAACTTGGATTAGCTAACACAACGTGCCATTGGAACACAGGAGTGATGGTTGCTGATAATGGGCCTCTGTACGCCTATGTAGATATTCCATTAAAAATCAGCCGTTTCCAGCTACAATAATCATTTACAACATTAACAATGTCTACACTGTATTTCTGATTCAATTTGATGTCATTTTAATTGACAAAATGTTTTGCTTTTTTTGCAAAAATGTTTGCAGAGTGTATTGAAGTGTAGTAGTCAGATTGTAGTTATGTCTGATGAAATGTGTGTTCTAACTGCCCTACAACCCAAAGTTAAAAGGTTGATATAGTACTATATTAAAGTAATCAGACCGATTATTTAACGTAACGGCTTTTTTGAAATAGCAAAGTGAAACGTTTTTAAACTTCTATTACCCCAAAATACATTTACGAGCTACAGCAAGGCCCACAACTTCACATCATGTAAAATCTAATCTGGATACCATGTCTTGTCTTGACTCATTTCATGTCAATGCTAACATGGCACTAATTAGCCAACTAACAAACGTAACAATATATTTTAGATACAAGTGCTCAGTATTTATGTTTTCAATAAACATTTGGTGATGAAATATAGTTTACTCTGTATCAACAACGTAAACCAACCCTGCCTGTATTACCCCATAGTTGGTTTAGTTGCAAGCAGCCTAGAAAGCATCAGAAACCTTCTCACAGTGGCTCCAGTCAACCAGACAGGTTTTTTTTTTAGGACGGTTGGCCAGGTGAGACTAGGGCCCTTTGAGCTCTAGATCAAAAGTTGTAGGGAATAGGGTGACTTTTCAGACACAAGCTTCAACAAGCTACATTCGTACTTAAAACAGCAAAAAATAAATAAATCACACACCAAATCAGTGATCTTTATTTAACAGAATATTTCATGAACACATTTGAGTATCTCCTTCCTGTGTACAGACAAGATATGACGTTCCAAAATGAGAGATGACTACTTTACAATAACACAATTGTTATTTTGTATTGTCCCTATTGCAGAAATAAATACACTGTGAAATATATAAAATAAACAAAGACATTTTTATTAATGTTTGACTAATTTTTCAATTTCTATTGAACAATTTGTTCAGATCGTTGTTTCTTTAGCCATTGATAACTAGAAGGATAAATGGTTTTGTAAAAAACTAAAAAATAAAGTTGAAATACAAGTTCAGCTGCTATTGTCCACAGAAGGATATTTATAGCTCCCTCTGCTGGTCACTGGTAGTAATATCATGTCAGCTACTGGTGGTTACCGGTTAATGGCA
>NC_092157.1:3876837-3939337 GCF_045791955.1 Oncorhynchus clarkii lewisi
GGCCCCCACAGCCGGCTCCTTCTGACAAGGCCCCCACAGCCGGCTCCTTCTGACAAGGCCCCCACAGCCGGCTCCTTCTGACAAGGCCCCCACAGCCGGCTCCTTCTGACAAGGCCCCCACAGCCGGCTCCTTCTGACAAGGCCCCCACAGCCGGCTCCTTCTGACAAGGCCCCCACAGCCGGCTCCTTCTGACAAGGCCCCCACAGCCGGCTCCTTCTGACAAGGCCCCCACAGCCGGCTCCTTCTGACAAGGCCCCCACAGCCGGCTCCTTCTGACAAGGCCCCCACAGCCGGCTCCTTCTGACAAGGCCCCCACAGCCGGCTCCTTCTGACAAGGCCCCCACAGCCGGCTCCTTCTGACAAGGCCCCCACAGCCGGCTCCTTCTGACAAGGCCCCCACAGCCGGCTCCTTCTGACAAGGCCCCCACAGCCGGCTCCTTCTGACAAGGCCCCCACAGCTAGCTTAATGACCACATGAGGTTTGACAGCGCTGGTACATGGGGGCCTCGTTTATAAACATCGCAAAATATACCCCAAAACATGAGTTCACCAGCTCAAGCAAAAGTTTATAAAGACTGAACTAGACGTGAGAAATGTGCTTATCCTCCAACAAACTTCAGACAGTACAGTTTCTCGTGCGTACAGTTTCTCGTGCGTACACACTTCCTGGCATTTAAAAGAGGCAACAGTAGCCTTTAAAAGAACTAAAATAACATGTAGCCAAATATAACAAGATACAATCATCTGCTGTTAGTGAGAAGAGTGAAAAATAGATGTATCTTTGCATTGTAAAATAATTAGGGAAAAAAAAAATCATTGATTTTCTATGATTTATTTAGTTTCCATGACCACTGCAGAATAAATTAATTTTCTGACTGGATGGTTTCACACTGGTGAAAATAGCCTATAGACCAAGAACGATGGATAGGCTTACCATCCGTCCCATCTCTCATTTAAAAAAAAACAGACCCACTCCACAGTGGTAAATAGATACGCTATTTCAAGCAGCCTAATTTTGCTCTATAGTGTAAATGGTAAAACAGACAGACGGTTCACCTTTTCCATTGACGTTTGTTTGGCTAGGTCTGAATAACTGGAACGAGGAAATGTCTTACATATATTATGTTTCTAAATGAAATATATGCATCATAAACATTTAATCTTTTCTGGCCATGATGAGTTCATATTCACCAAGTAGCCATACAACAACTGAGCATAAGTATCTCGTTAAATTGGGCCAATTAGAGAGGTTAATATACATTTGAAGTGTTTGTTCCATACAGAGGACAGGGTGCGTGGTTTATAAACATACAGTAGAATTTAACAGGTTACCATTGTAAAAGAGGTCTACTGTATTTTTTCATTGTGTTCAAGTAGACAATATTTCTGAATTTTGTGGGCAGGGCCTCATATTTAGGGGTCGGGACAAAGTAAAAACGCCAAACATTACTGAAAATAAATACAATTAAAAACGACTTGTTTACAGCTCCACAACAAATTTGCATTTGTTTGTGTCTTTCAGAAACAACAACAAAAAATGTCACCGTAAAAGGAAACATTCTGACAACAAAAAGACATTTGAGTTTGAAACTATTTCCTTTAGATAGTATCTTGGGCCTAATACCCCCAAAGTATAAAGCAAATAGAGGAACGTTGTGTTGTCACCATTAAAAACAAGGTGACTGATGGGTGTTTTCAGACGGAGTTATGTCACCATTAAAAACAAGGTGACTGATGGGTGTTTTCAGACGGAGTTATGATGCTCGTTCACGCGCGTCGTTTTCTGACAGGTCTGATTTATAAACAGGAAGCACGAGTATGTATGGTGTGCGTCAACTTCATAAATCATTGTGCGTGTGTGTGTGTGTAGTCTTCTCAGAAATAGCACAACAGTTTATAAACGACCCCCCCCCCCCCCGGGAAGAAGACATTGACCTACTATAGCAAGGCCATAATCCCCCATAATCCTCTGGTCAAAACTAAAGTGGTTTGACTTGAGGATGAGTGAGCACAACTTTTGACCAACGCCCTAAACTTACATTTCTACCCCTTGACCTTTTCCATATTTTGTTACATAACAGCATTATTCTAAAATGTATTACATTTGTTTTTTCCCCCATCAATCTACACACAATAGCCCATAATGACATCACAATATCCCATAATGACATCGCAATATCCCATAATGACATCACAATACCCCATAATGACAAAGCAAAAACAGGTTTAATGTATTAAATATATATTTTAAAAAGGCATTCAGACCCTTTAATCAGTTACAAGCTTGGCACACCTGTATTTGGGGAGTTTTTCCTATTCTTCTCTGCAGATCTTCTCAAGCTCTGTCAGGTTGAATGGGGAGCGTCGCTGCACAGCTATTTTCAGGTCTCTTCAGAGATGTTCGATCGGGTTCAAGTCCGGGCTCTGGCTGGGTCACTCAAGGACATTCAGAGACTTGTCCCGAAGCCACTCCTGTGTTGTCTTGGCTGTGTGCTTAGGGTCGTTGTCCTGTTGGAAGGTGAACCTTCGTCCCAGTTTGAGGTCCTGAGCGCTCTGGATCAGGTTTTCATCAAGGATCTCTCTGTACTTTGCTCTGTTCATCTTTCCCTCGATCCTGACTGGTCTCCCAGCCCCTGCCGCTGAAAAACATCCCCACAGCATGATGCTGCCACCACCATGCTTCACCATAGGGATGGTGCCAGGTTTCCTCCAGACGTGATGCTTGGCATTCAGGCCAAAGAGTTCAATCTTGGTTTCATCAGACCAGAGAATCTTTAGATCCCTCCAAGCATGCTGTGATGTGCCTTTTACTGAGGAGTCCATCTTGCCACTACCATAAAAGCCTGATTTGGTGAAGTGCTGCAGAGACGGTTGTCCTTCTGGAAGGTTCTCTCACTCAGAAGAACTCTAGAACTCTGTCAGAATGACCATGGGGATCTTGGTCGCCTCCCTGACCAAGGCTCTTCTTCCCCGGTTGATCAGTTCGGCCGGGCGGCCAGCTCTAGGAAGAGTCTTGGTGGTTCCAACGGGTCTTAATACTTATTTACCTACGTTTTTAAAAAACTTTTAATACATTTGCAAAATAATAAAAACAGTTTTATCTTTGTCATTAAGGTGTATTGTGTATAGATTGACGAGAAAAAAAATTAACTTAATCCATTTTAGAATAAGGCTGTAACGTAATTGTTTGGAGTCTGAATACATTCAGAATATACTGTATACAGAGCATTGACAGGAGTGCAGTTTCCATGTTTCAGAAGGTAACCTTGCTCTTCTCCATTAGCTGAAACAAGTCTTTATTTTTACAAGGTCTGTCATTCATTCTTTATTTATTATTATTTTATTAATTGTTTAATTTCACCCCTTTTCCTCCCCAATTTCATCCAGGAAGGTAACCTGTCTCATCGCTACAACAAAAAAGTAATGCGTCCTCCGATACACAACCCAACCAAGCCGCACTGCTTCTTAACACAGCGCGTATCCAACCCGGAAGCCAGCCGCACCAATGTGTCGGAGGCTACACCGTGCACCTGACCACCTTGGTTAGCGTGCACTGCGCCCGGCCCGCCACAGGAGTCGCAGGTGTGCAATGAGACAAGGATTTCCCTACCGGCCAAACCCTCCCTAAACCGGACGACGCTAGGCCAATTGTGCGTCGCCCCACGGACCTCCCGGTCACGGCCGGTTACGACAGAGCCTGGGCGCGAACCCCCTCATTAATTCTAAGTAACTTACTACAAACACTCACCTCATAAGAACACCGGTCTCCTGATTCCTGGGAGGAAAAAGCAGCATACGTTACTTTCACCTCAAAGATCATTTCTAAACTGAACATATGATCGTTTGAGGTTGTTTCCCCCATAATGCTTCGGTTGAGCATCTTCACTTGAATTCACGCTCGTAGTCGACAAGACTGAATTACACAGAATGCCCTGTTACGATGAAGAAAACACACCAAAAAAATACTACTACACTACTACATTCAATTCAGTAAAATCAAATAATAAGAAGTCTAATCAAATCATTTTGATTATGTATGCAGGGTTATTAAAAACAATGTTTCAATAGATCTATAAATAGTGAGATTATGGTAGATAAAAGACATATTGAACCAGTCCTTACACTTTGGAGTGTTCAGAAGATTGGCTGGTAGTATATGACGCCTCCCGAGTCTCAGAATCCTCCCCTGTCTCCTGGCCTGCCTTGACCACCTTAGTGGCTGCCTGAAAAACAGGGGGTCAAGCAGAATAAAAAAACACTATTGCAGGAGTTACTTCCCAAAAGGCACCCGATACCCCTAAGTAAGTATGTAAGCCTTGTACGAGCCAGAAAGACCCATAGGACAGGAGCCTATTCCCTGCTTCTGTAGTTGATGCACCAGTACACAGCCCCAACCCCCCACCCCTCAATCCCTTATTGATGCACCAGTACACACCCCCAACCCCCCACCCCCCAATCCCTTATTGATGCACCAGTACACACCCCCAACCCCTCAATCCCTTATTGATGCACCAGTACACACCCCCAACCCCCCACTCCCTTATTGATGCACCAGTACACACCCCCAACCCCCCACCCCCTTATTGATGCACCAGTACACACCCCCAACCCCCCAATCCCTTATTGATGCACCAGTACACACCCCCAACCCCCCACCCCCTCAATCCCTTATTGATGTCACCTGTTACACCCACTTCAAAAATCAATGAAGATTGAGGGGAGGCGACAGGTTAAATCAGGATTTTTAAGCATTGCGACAATTGAGAAAAGGATAGTGTAGACTACCGGTCAAGCGTTTTAGAACACCGACTCATTCAAGGATTTTTCTTTATTTTTTTTTACTATTTTCTACTTTGTAGAATAATAGTGAAGACATTAAAACTATGAAATAACACACATGGGATCATGTAGTAACCAAAAATAAATGTAAAATAGCCACCCTTTACCTTGATGACAGCTTTCATAGTTGTACCAATGTCTTTGATATTATTCTACAAAATGTTTTTGTTTACGTCGTTAGCATATTCAGCTAGCAGCCTCCGTGTAAAAATCACTCCTACTTGTGCTCATGATGTTAGCATCCTAATAATCAAAGACCAACAGGCGTTTGTGTTTTGGCGCCCCCTTGTGTTTCTAAACCGGTAAATCCCCCAAATATCCAAGGGGTCAGAGAAGAACGGTATGAAAATCTGGATAGTGCCCAACCCTAGTCACTGGTTCAGGTCCCTACCTGGAGCAGGAAGTCCGACGGGTGTTTCTCCAGGAAGCAATCCAGGAAGGTCTGTACGTTCTCCAGCAGACGGTTCCAGCTGAAGTTGAGCAGGAACGGGTGATACGTGTCCCTCTTACTCACGATCAATGACAGCTTGATTCCCAAGTTCTGGAAACGAAGGGAGGGAAATATAGCCCGAGTGCCACTCTGTTGGTGCGATCACGACAGCTACCTGTCACTCGTTGTCATTCCAAATGGTTTGACAATGACATCAATGGAGATGGCAAGAGCACACACAGACCCGGGACCATATATATAGTCATTCATTATTTCATGGAAATCCGTAAACACTGGACAGGTACTTTAAAAGTCCCCAGTCATATGTGCTGTGGAGGCATTGCTTACCTGTGGGATTTCACACTCCTCCTCGAGCCATTTGAGAGCTGATGAAGCCAAGACGCAGTTCCCTTTCTCCAGACACACAGCAACACTCTGGAAGAGAAGACCAGTGAGTTAAAACACACAGCAACACTCTGGAAGAGAAGACCAGTGAGTCAAACACACAGCAACACTCTGGAAGAGAAGACCAGTGAGTTAAACACACAGCAACACTCTGGAAGAGAAGACCAGTGAGTCAAACACACAGCAACACAGTGGGAGGAAAGACCAGTGAGTCAAACACACAGCAACACTCTGGAAGAGAAGACCAGTGAGTCAAACACACAGCAACACAGTGGGAGGAAAGACCAGTGAGTTAAACACACAGCAACACTCTGGAAGAGAAGACCAGTGAGTCAAACACACAGCAACACAGTGGGAAGAGAAGACCAGTGAGTCAAACACACAGCAACACAGTGGGAGGAAAGACCAGTGAGTTAAACACACAGCAACACAGTGGGAAGAGAAGACCAGTGAGTTAAGCACAGCTCATCAGTGCTATAAACAGAATTCAAGACAATACCTAGAAATCCAAGCCCGGTTTCACAGGTTGTATGTGCTGTATTCCTCTCAGAATAAGAGTGCCGATCAAGGATTAGGTTTTATTTTGTCCATGTTGCCAGATGATACCATTACGCCGGTTTACACTAAGCTGCATTGAGGTCGGAAGTCAATTATATAGTTAGATTAAGACGCCGTAGACTGTTACAAGATACGGGACGGAAAATGTACCTCAATGCAGGGATGGGATATGCCACTGTACTCCAAATGTTACATTTATCCACAATGCTCCAGAGAAGATTTAAATAGTACGGTCTTCCTGGAAACCTGCCCTTTTCATCCTCATGCTAGCTAGCATGTAACATTTTTCATTGGAATTTACAAAAGACCAACCTGACCCCCCCCCAAAAAAAATCCCCTTCTGCTCCTGGTCTGGTAAGTGTGTGACTATAATAATAATGAATTGTTACATGTAGACAGACAGTATACACAGTAGGAATGTAGAGCACAGAAAACCAACACATTAAATCATCACCTGAACATAGAGTAGATTGGCGATGTGCTGGAACAGAGTGTCATCCGCCACAGTCTCTTCCTGAGACGCCCAGACACCGACAGCCGACATCAGAGGCGACAACCGCTCGTCTCTGTCGAAGGACACGTCTATAACAAACAAATTATTATTATTATACTAGTTAATAAAGCTATCGAGACATCTAAAAACTTAAAGATCAGTACTGATTGATACCTGCAATGCAAACAAACGAAAGGCAACAAAACGAAACTAAAATATCGCTGGGTTAACTTACCTAAATGTTTCCCGTGCATTATCCGTGCGAGGAAGCCACATATCTGCCTTTTCTGTCTCTGTTCGGTGTTTAAATGAGGGGTACCATCAATGATCGCTAAAACAGAATGATACACACCCGTTATAGCTAGTAACTACATTAGTCCATATAAACTAAATTAACCTCAACTAGCAAAACTTACTTTCCAGCGTCGAAATCGTTTGGTTGAATTCTTCAAATTTGCCCTCTTTGAAGAATTGACACAAACTAACAAAACTGAAGTCAATCATCCATCTATTAACAACAGTTGTCACATCGGAAAAGCATACATTTTCATCTGTCGTGCTTGTAATTATCAATGTTCTGTTATTTGGATCAGCCTCCATCGCTAATGTTTTTCAAACCGTTTACTATAACAGGAAATAAACACATTTTTTTCTTATTGATTCAAAATGTGCGCGTCCATCAGGTGATGGGACGGTCTGTTGAACACAGCTCCCCCTAGCGCCTCGGAGTGGCTAACACAAGCTAAACTTTTATTTATTTATTTGATTTAACCTTTATTTGATCAGGGAGTCATACAAATTTGAGGAGGCACGTTGTAATGGTTTTATTTTGGTCAACATGTTTTCTATTTGAATTTATTTAGCATATGTCTAGAATTCTTCAGCGAACGCTGGGTTGTGATAACTGATTAATAAATATGTAGAGGGTTACCCCTCGCCCCAGTAGGCTACTCAATGTGAAATGTCTGGAAAACAATGACATGCTAAATATTTTATTAAACTAGGCAAGTAAGTGAAGAACAAATTATGACTTACCCCAGCCAAACCCAGACAACACTGGTACAGCCTGGAATTGAACCAGGGTGTCTGTAGTGACACCTCTAGCACTGAGATGCAGTGCCTTAGACCTCTGAACCAGGGTGTCTGTAGTGACTCCTCTAGCACTGAGATGCAGTGCCTTAGACCTCTGAACCAGGGTCTGTAGTGACACCTCTAGCACTGAGATGCAGTGCCTTAGACCTCTGAACCAGGGTCTGTAGTGACACCTCTAGCACTGAGATGCAGTGCCTTAGACCTCTGAACCAGGGTCTGTAGTGACTCCTCTAGCACTGAGATGCAGTGCCTTAGACCTCTGAACCAGGGTCTGTAGTGACACCTCTAGCACTGAGATGCAGTGCCTTAGACCTCTGCGCCACTCAGGAGCCCAAATTGAAGCATGAAACACAGAAAATAGCCTTGAATAACATATTTATTTATATTCAAGGGCAAATATTTAGATAAAGCACAAAATAATAGATAGGCCAAAATGGAGATTATAAAATTATATCTTAGCCCGAATTTAAAAAACAACAACATTATATTAAATGATATGAATTGGAAAATGTAAGATTCTTAACTTTTGAATTCCTTCTAATCTCAACCTTTTATGAACTGTGAATGTGATTGTTTTTATGTTTTTGATCCCAAACAATTAGAAATATAACCAACAACAACAATTGTTTTTGTATAATCACTGAGTGTAACACACCTGCTCTTTCCATGACAGACAGACCAAGAGAATCCAGGGGGAAAGATATGATCCCTTATTGATGTCACTTGTTAAATCCACTTCAATTCCATCAGTGTAGAATGAAGGGGAGGATGACAGGTTAAAGAAGGACTTTAAAGCCTTGAGACATGGATTGTGTACGTGTGACCATTCAGAGGGTGAAAGAAAGGTCAAGACAAAAGATTGAAGTGCCTATGAACGGGGTATTGTAGTAGGTGCCAGGTGCACCGGTTTGAGTCAAGAACTGCAACGTTGCTGTTTTTCTTCACGTTCAACAGTTTCCCGTGTGTATCGACAATGGTCCACCGCCAATAGGACATGCAGCCAACTAGACCGTGGGAAGCTCTGGAGACAACATGGGCCAGCATGCCTGTGGAGAGCTTTCGAGTCCATTGTGGCTGTTCTCAGGGGAAAACGGGGTGCAATTCAATATTAAGGTGTTCCTAATGCTTTGTGCACTTGGTAAAAAAACATTTCCTATAAAATATGGAATAAATTACTTTAAAAATAACAAAAGAGGCATACAAAAACCAGAGGTGCAAAACAACTGTCTGTAACTCATCAATCAATCAATCAATCAATCAAATATATTTTCAAAGCCTTTTTTACATCAGCCGATGTCACAAAGTGCTATACAGAAACCCAGCCTAAAACCCCAAACAGCAAGTAATGCAGAATCACGGTGGCTAGGAAACACTACTTAGAAAGTCAGGAACCTAGGAAGAAACCTAGAGTAGAACCAGGCTATGAGGGGTGGCCAGTCCTCTTCTGGAGGAGAGAGAGAGAGAGAGAGAGAGAGAATTAGAGGGAGCATACTTAAATTCACACAGGACACCAGATAAGACAGGAGAATAACTCCAGTTATAACAGACTGACCCTAGCCCCCTGACACATAAACTACTGCAGCATAAATACTGGAGGCTGAGACAGGAGTTGTCGGGAGATACTGTGGCCCCGTCCGACGATACCCCCGGACAGGGCCAAACAGGCAGGATATGACCCCATCCACTTTGCCAGAGCACAGCCCCCACACCACTAGAGGGATATCTTCAACCACCAACTTACCATCCTGAGACAAGGCCGAGCCCACAAAGATTTCACCCTTGGCACGAACCCGAGGGGGACGCCAACCAGGACAGGAAGATCACATCAGTGACTCAACCCACTCAAGTGACGCACCCCTCCTAGGGACGGTATGAAAGAGCCCTAGTAAGCCAGTGACTCAGCCCCTGTAATAGGGTTAGAGGCAGAGAATCCCAGTGGAGAGAGGGGAACTGGCCAGGCAGAGACAGTATGATTTGTATTGTAATGTTTTAATTCGGCACCAAAATTTTTGTCGGATCTTCAGGACTTCATGGCGAAAACGTTACAGGGAATATTGAATGAAGAGGTTCCCCCTTCTCATGCTCCTGAACCTGTGTAGGGATCTGTCATTACAGATGATGAGTCCGATTGAAGGAGAAAAGTTTGAGTTTTTGTGTACCTTTCCACCTTCCAATATTATTTCTGCATTAAAGTTTATCAGTTGTCACCCATCCAGTAGGTGGCGACAATCACCTCTAACATTGTTTGAGGACCGCCATAATACCAGAAGAAGAAGAAGGAGAAGTGGCGGGAAATTCTATAGAGAAGCTTCTGTGAGTTTACCTGTTTTCCATCACACCTGGCTAATGAAGGAGAGTTACTGTAGGTTTACCTGTTTTCCATCACACCTGGCTAATGAGGGAGGGTTACTGTAGGTTTACCTGTTTTCCATCACACCTGGCTAATGAGGGAGGGTTACTGTAGGTTTACCTGTTTTCTACCACACCTGGCTAATGAGGGAGGGTTACTGTAGGTTTACCTGTTTTCCATCACACCTGGCTAATGAGGGAGGGTTACTGTAGGTTTACCTGTTTTCTACCACACCTGGCTAATGAGGGAGGGTTACTGTAGGTTTACCTGTTTTCCATCACATCTGGCTAATGAGGAGGGTTACTGTAGGTTTACCTGTTTTCCATCACACCTGGCTAATGAGGGAGGGTTACTGTAGGTTTACCTGTTTTCCATCACACCTGGCTAATGAGGTAGGGTTACTGTAGGTTTACCTGTTTTCTACCACACCTGGCTAATGAGGGAGGGTTACTGTAGGTTTACCTGTTTTCCATCACATCTGGCTAATGAGGAGGGTTACTGTAGGTTTACCTGTTTTCTACCACACCTGGCTAATGAGGAGGGTTACTGTAGGTTTACCTGTTTTCCATCACACCTGGCTAATGAGGGAGGGTTACTGTAGGTTTACCTGTTTTCTACCACACCTGGCTAATGAGGGAGGGTTACTGTAGGTTTACCTGTTTTCTACCACACCTGGCTAATGAGGAGGGTTACTGTAGGTTTACCTGTTTTCTACCACACCTGGCTAATGAGGGAGGGTTACTGTAGGTTTACCTGTTTTCCATCACACCTGGCTAATGAGGGAGGGTTACTGTAGGTTCACCTGTTTTCTACCACACCTGGCTAATGAGGGAGGGTTACTGTAGGTTTACCTGTTTTCTACCACACCTGGCTAATGAGGAGGGTTACTGTAGGTTTACCTGTTTTCTACCACACCTGGCTAATGAGGGAGGGTTACTGTAGGTTTACCTGTTTTCCATCACACCTGGCTAATGAGGGAGGGTTACTGTAGGTTCACCTGTTTTCTACCACACCTGGCTAATGAGGGAGGGTTACTGTAGGTTTACCTGTTTTCTACCACACCTGGCTAATGAGGGAGGGTTACTGTAGGTTTACCTGTTTTCCATCACACCTGGCTAATGAGGGAGGGTTACTATAGGTTTACCTGTTTTCTACCACACCTGGCTAATGAGGGAGGGTTACTGTAGGTTTACCTGTTTTCCATCACACCTGGCTAATGAGGAGGGTTACTGTAGGTTTACCTGTTTTCCATCACACCTGGCTAATGAGGGAGGGTTACTGTAGGTTTACCTGTTTTCCATCACACCTGGCTAATGAGGAAGGGTTACTGTAGGTTTACCTGTTTTCGACCACACCTGGCTAATGAGGAAGGGTTACTGTAGGTTTACCTGTTTTCCATCACACCTGGCTAATGAGGGAGGGTTACTGTAGGTTTACCTTTCACCACACCTGGCTAATGAGGGAGGGTTACTGTAGGTTTACCTGTTTTCCATCACACCTGGCTAATGAGGAAGGGTTACTGTAGGTTTACCTTTCACCACACCTGGCTAATGAGGGAGGGTTACTGTAGGTTTACCTGTTTTCTACCACACCTGGCTAATGAGGAAGGGTTACTGTAGGTTTACCTTTCACCACACCTGGCTAATGAGGGAGGGTTACTGTAGGTTTACCTGTTTTCTACCACACCTGGCTAATGAGGAAGGGTTACTGTAGGTTTACCTGTTTTCTACCACACCTGGCTAATGAGGGAGGGTTACTGTTGGTTTACCTGTTTTCTACCACACCTTGCTAATGAGGAAGGGTTACTGTAGGTTTACCTTTCACCACACCTGGCTAATGAGGGAGGGTTACTGTAGGTTTACCTGTTTTCCATCACATCTGGCTAATGAGGGAGGGTTACTGTAGGTTTACCTGTTTTCCATCACACCTGGCTAATGAGGGAGGGTTACTGTAGGTTTACCTGTTTTCTACCACACCTGGCTAATGAGGGAGGGTTACTGTAGGTTTACCTGTTTTCTACCACACCTGGCTAATGAGGGAGGGTTACTGTAGGTTTACCTGTTTTCCATCACACCTGGCTAATGAGGGAGGGTTACTGTAGGTTTACCTGTTTTCCATCACACCTGGCTAATGAGGGAGGGTTACTGTAGGTTTACCTGTTTTCTACCACACCTGGCTAATGAGGGAGGGTTACTGTAGGTTTACCAGTTTTCTACCACACCTGGCTAATGAGGAAGGGTTACTGTAGGTTTACCTGTTTTCTACCACACCTGGCTAATGAGGGAGGGTTACTGTAGGTTTACCTGTTTTCTACCACACCTGGCTAATGAGGGAGGGTTACTGTAGGTTCACCTGTTTTCTACCACACCTGGCTAATGAGGAAGGGTTACTGTAGGTTTACCTGTTTTCCTCCACACCTGGCTAATGAGGGAGGGTTACTGAAGGTTTACCAGTTTTCTACCACACCTGGCTAATGAGGGAGGGTTACTGTAGGTTTACCTTTCACCACACCTGGCTAATGAGGGAGGGTTACTGTAGGTTTACCTTTCACCACATCTGGCTAATGAGGGAGGTTTACTGTAGGTTTACCTTTCACCACACCTGGCTAATGAGGGAGGGTTACTGTAGGTTTACCTGTCTCCGCCACATCTGGCCAATGAGGGAGGGTTACTGTAGGTTCACCTGTCTCCACCACATCTGGCCAATGAGGGAGGGTTACTGTAGGTTCACCTGTCTCCGCCACATCTGGCCAATGAGGGAGGGTTACTGTAGGTTCACCTGTCTCTGCCACATCTGGCCAATGAGAGAGGGTTACTGTAGGTTCACCTGTCTCCGCCACATCTGGCCAATGAGGGAGGGTTACTGTAGGTTCACCTGTCTCCACCACATCTGGCCAATGAGGGAGAGTTACTGTAGGTTCACCTGTCTCCACCACATCTGGCCAATGAGGGAGGGTTACTGTAGTTTAGTCTGTTATGGTGACAGGGAGTTCACCTGTCTTCAGGATCTATCCTTCACCATGGAGTTGAGTTCAGTCTGTTATGGTGACAGGGAGTTCACCTGCCTCTTCACCATGGAGTTGAGTTCAGTCTGTTATGGTGACAGGGAGTTCACCTGCCTCTTCACCATGGAGTTGAGTTCAGTCTGTTATGGTGACAGGGAGTTCACCTGCCTTCAGGATCTATCCTTCACCATGGAGTTAAGTTAAGTCTGTTATGGTGACAGGGAGTTCACCTGCCTCTTCACCATGGAGTTGAGTTCAGTCTGTTATGGTGACAGGGAGTTCACCTGCCTTCAGGATCTATCCTTCACCATGGAGTTGAGTTAAGTCTGTTATGGTGACAGGGAGTTCACCTGCCTCTTCACCATGGAGTTGAGTTCAGTCTGTTATGGTTACAGGGAGTTCACCTGTCTCCACCACATCTGGCCAATGAGGGATCCCTACTAGATTAGTACAATGCAGGGGTTGCATCTCAATACACTATCCTTCCTTTGAAGTGTGCACTTGTGTTCTTGTTGACTAAATGTGAAAGCATCTGATTGGTGGTTATTATGGACGAGATGGAGTTTCCTACATGCCAGTCATTTCCTGGTAGTAAACAAGTGCACACTTGGGAGAAATTAGAGCTTATTGGGACCACAGGGTGTGTTTTTAAGGTAGGTCGATCATCACCTCCAATTTATGCGCAGAAATATAAACTAGTTGGTAAGATTATTCACCTGTTGTAGGAGACTGGTCCTGAAACCAGACATTCTACGTCTCCCCTTGAGAATTAGACGGAGTTATTGACCATGACTTGAACAGGCACTATCAATTCAAAGTGTGGATTTGAAATGTAATCCATTTCCTCTTTGTGATAAATTGTTCATCCTCATTAGACACACAGACACACATTATTGAACCCACTGTTGGAAATGGAAAACTTGTTCTGAGTAATTAAGTGATTGATTGAGGTGATTAATTAACTCACATTTTTTGGTCGAAAGCACAATGATGCAATGAATGCTGTTGCTATCTTATTTAGCTCGGTTGCTATCCGATTTAGCTCGGTTGCTATCTGATTTAGCTCGGTTGCTATCTGATTTAGTTCGGTTGCTATCTGATTTAGCTCGGTTGCTCGGTTGCTATCTGATTTAGCTCGGTTGCTTCCCTGAAATATGCAGTGGGGTCCCAAATGATTCAGCCTTGGTCAAGATGAGCAATAATGAGTGTATAAAAAAATTATTCAAATACTGAGCTATATTGCATCCTCTACATTTGGGTAATTATAGTATACTAATTTAATTGCTCAGAGGAAGAGATTTTTTTCTCTTCCCTTTTCTCCCCAATTTCATGATATCCAATTGGTAGTTACAGTCTTGTCTCATCGCTGCAACTCCCGTACGGACTCGGGAGAGGCGAAGGTCGAGAGCCGTGCGTATTCCAAAACACGACCCAGCCAAGCCGCACTGCTTCTTGACACAATAACCACTTAACCCGGAAGCCAGCCGCACAAACGTGTCAGAGGAAACACCGTACAGGAGTCGCTAGAGCGCGAAAAGGACATGGACATCCCGGCCAGCCAAACCTTCCCCTAATGTCGTTGGGCCAATTGCGCGCCGCCCCATGGGTCTCCCGGTCGTGGCCGGATGCGACAGAGCCTGGACTCAAACTAGGATCCCTAGTGGCCAGCTAGCACTGCGATGGAGTACCCCCTGTATAGTCTCCACATTGACTCTGTACTGGTACCCCCTGTATATAGCCTCCACATTGACTCTGTACTGGTACCCCCTGTATATAGCCTCCACATTGACTCTGTACCGGTACCCCCTGTATATAGTCTCCACATTGACTCTGTACCGGTAACCCCTGTATTTAGTCTCCACATTGACTCATTACCGGTAGCCCCTGTATATAGCCTCCACATTGACTCTGTACCGGTACCCCCTGTATATAGTCTCCACATTGACTCTGTACCGGTACCCCCTGTATATAGCCTCCACATTGACTCTGTACTGGTACCCCCTGTATATAGCCTCCACATTGACTCTGTACTGGTACCCCCTGTATATAGCCTCCACATTGACTCTGTACCGGTACCCCCTGTATATAGTCTCCACATTGACTCTGTACTGGTACCCCCTGTATATAGCCTCCACATTGACTCTGTACTGGTACCCCCTGTATATAGCCTCCACATTGACTCTGTACCGGTACCCCCTGTATATAGTCTCCACATTGACTCTGTACCGGTAACCCCTGTATTTAGTCTCCACATTGACTCATTACCGGTAGCCCCTGTATATAGCCTCCACATTGACTCTGTACCGGTACCCCCTGTATATAGTCTCCACATTGACTCTGTACCGGTACCCCCTGTATATAGCCTCCACATTGACTCTGTACTGGTACCCCCTGTATATAGCCTCCACATTGACTCTGTACTGGTACCCCCTGTATATAGCCTCCACATTGACTCTGTACCGGTACCCCCTGTATATAGCCTCCACATTGACTCTGTACTGGTACCCCCTGTATATAGCCTCCACATTGACTCTGTACCGGTACCCCCTGTATATAGCCTCCACATTGACTCTGTACTGGTACCCCCTGTATACAGCCTCCACATTGACTCTGTACTGGTACCCCCTGTATATAGTCTCCACATTAACTCTGTACCGGTAACCCCTGTATATAGTCTCCACATTGACTCCTTACCGGTAGCCCCTGTATATAGCCTCCACATTGACTCTGTACCGGTACCCCCTGTATATAGCCTCCACATTGACTCTGTACCGGTAGCCCCTGTATATAGCCTCCACATTGACTCTGTACTGGTACCCCCTGTATATAGCCTCCACATTGACTCTGTACCGGTACCCCCTGTATATAGCCTCCACATTGACTCTGTACTGGTACCCCCTGTATATAGCCTCCACATAGACTCTGTACCAGTACCCCCTGTATATAGCCTCCACATTGACTCTGTACCGGTACCCCTTGTATATAGCCTCCACATTGACTCTGTACCGGTGCCCCCTGTATATAGCCTCCACATTGACTCTGTCCTGGTACCCCCTGTATATAGCCTCCACATTGACTCTGTACCAGTACCCCCTGTATATAGCCTCCATATTGACTCTGTACCGTAATACCCTGTATATAGCCTCCACATTGACTCTGTACCGTAATACCCTGTATATAGCCTCCACATTGACTCTGTACTGTAACATCCTGTATATAGCCTCCACATTGACTCTGTACCGTAACACCCTGTATATAGCCTCCACATTGACTCTGTACTGTAACACCCTGTATATAGCCTCCACATTGACTCTGTACCGTAACACCCTGTATATAGCCTCCACATTGACTCTGTACTGTAACCCCCTGTATATAGCCTCCACATTGACTCTGTACCAGTACCCCCTGAATATAGCCTCCACATTGACTCTGTCCCGGTACCCCCTGTATATAGCCTCCACACTGACTCGGTACCGGTACCCCCTGTATATAGCCTCCACATTGACTCTGTACCGTAATACCCTGTATATAGTCTCCACATTGACTCTGTACTGGTACCCCCTGTATATAGCCTCCACATTGACTCTGTACCGGTACCCCCTGTATATAGCCTCCACATTGACTCTGTACCGGTTCCCCCTGTATATAGCCTCCACATTGACTCTGTACCGGTACCCCCTGTATATAGCCTCCACATTGACTCTGTACCGGTACCACCTGTATATAGCCTCCACATTGACTCTGTACCGGTACCCCCTGTATATAGCCTCCACATTGACTCTGTACCGGTACCACCTGTATATAGCCTCCACATTGACTCTGTACCGGTACCACCTGTATATAGCCTCCACATTGACTCTGTACCGGTACCCCCTGTATATAGCCTCCACATTGACTCTGTACCGGTACCCCCTGTATATAGCCTCCACATTGACTCTGTACCGGTACCACCTGTATATAGCCTCCACATTGACTCTGTACCGATACCCCCTGTATATAGCCTCCACATTGACTCTGTACCGTAATACCCTGTATATAGCCTCCACATTGACTCTGTACAGGTACCCCCTGTATATAGCCTCCACATTGACTCTGTACCGTAATACCCTGTATATAGCCTCCACATTGACTCTGTACCGTAATACCCTGTATATAGCCTCCACATTGACTCTGTACAGGTACCCCCTGTATATAGCCTCCACATTGACTCTGTACAGGTACCCCCTGTATATAGCCTCGTTATTGTTATTTTATTGTGTTACTTTTTATAATTTTTTTTAAACTAAAGTTTATTTGGTAAATATTTTCTTAACTCTTCTTGAACTGGACTGTTGGTTTAAGGGCTTGTAAATCAGCATTTCACAGTAAATTCTACAATTGTTCTATTCCTCGTATGTGACTAATAAAGTTTGATTTGATTTCAATTTGATTATTTCCTATATAGTGGGCTACTTGGCTCTGGTCAAAAGTAGTGGACTATGTAGTGAATAGGGTGCCAATCTTGTAGAAGGAGAAGACGGGACACAAGGCTGATTTATATACTCATTTATTTGACATCCTGCATATGCTAGTAGATTTAACGGGGTACAATGCTGTTTTAATCGCTACAGAAATGTTGACATACATGTACCTATAACAGTGTTCTGTGGTCACATCATTGTTGGGACTAATAACATGTTTACAAAGATATGGCAAAACAGCTGAAAAAGGTGTCCACTGATAATGTCCTTTAACTAAACAAAAAAACTATGTAATCAAAAACAAAACAAAGTCCCCAAAATAAGAGGCAGGATGATATATAGACATGGGGATTAAACATATAGATATGGGGATTAGACATATAGACATGGGGATTAAACATATAGATATGGGGAATAGACATATAGACATGGGGATTAGACATATAGACATGGGGAATAGACATATAGACATGGGGATTAGACATATAGACATATAGACATGGGGATTAGACATATAGATATGGGGAATAGACATATAGACATGGGGATTAAACATATAGATATGGGGAATAGACATATAGACATGGGGATTAGACATATAGATATGGGGAATAGACATATAGACATGGGGATTAGACATATAGACATGGGGAATAGACATATAGACATGGGGAATAGACATATAGACATGGGGAATAGACATATAGACATATAGACATGGGGATTAGACATATAGACATGGGGATTAGACATATAGACATGGGGATTAGACATATAGACATGGGGATTAAACATATAGACATGGGGAATAGACATATAGACATATAGACATGGGGATTAGACATATAGACATGGGGATTAGACATATAGACATGGGGAATAGACATATAGACATGGGGAATAGACATATAGACATATAGACATGGGGATTAGACATATAGACATGGGGATTAGACATATAGACATGGGGATTAGACATATAGACATGGGGATTAAACATATAGACATGGGGAATAGACATATAGACACATAGACATGGGGATTAGACATATAGACATGGGGATTAGACATATAGACATGGGGATTAGACATATACATGGGGATTAGACATTTAGACATGGGGATTACACATATAGACATGGGGATTAGACATTTAGACATGGGGATTAGACATTTAGACATAAACATGGGGATTAGACATATAGACATGGGGATTAGACATATAGACATGGGGATTAGACATTTAGACATGGGGATTAGACATTTAGACATGGGGAATAGACATATAGACATGGGGATTACACATATAGACATGGGGATTACACATATAGACATGGGGATTAGACATTTAGACATAGACATGGGGATTAGACATATAGACATGGGGATTAGACATATAGACATGGGGATTACACATTTAGACATGGGGATTAGACATTTAGACATGGGGAATAGACATATAGACATGGGGATTACACATATAGACATGGGGATTACACATATAGACATGGGGATTAGACATTTAGACATAGACATGGGGATTAGACATATAGACATGGGGATTAGACATATAGACATGGGGATTACACATATAGACATGGGGATTACACATATAGACATGGGGATTACACATATATACATGGGGATTAGACATTTAGACATGGGGATTAGACATTTAGACATGGGGAATAGACATATAGACATGGGGAATAGACATATAGACATGGGGAATAGACATATAGACATGGGTATTACACATATAGACATGGGGATTACACATATAGACATGGGGATTAGACATTTAGACATAGACATGGGGATTAGACATATAGACATGGGGATTACACATATAGACATGGGGATTAGACATTTAGACATAGACATGGGGATTACACATATAGACATGGGGATTAGACATATAGACGTGGGGATTAGATATATAGACATGGGGATTACACATATAGACATGGGGAATAGACAAATAGACTTGGGGATTAGTTATATAGACATGGGGATTACACATTTAGACATAGTGATTAGACATGGGGATTAGACATATAGACATGGGGATTAGACATGGGGATTAGACATAGACATGGGGAATAGATATATAGACATGGGGATTACACATTTAGACATAGGGATTAGACATGGGGATTAGACATATAGACATGGGGATTAGATATATAGACATGGGGATTAGACATATAGACATGGGGATTAGATATATAGACATGGGGATTGGACATATAGACATGGGGATTACACATATAGACGTGGGGATTAAACATGGGGATTAGACATATAGACATGGGGATTACACATAGAGACATGGGGATTAGACATGCGGATTAGACATATAGACATGGGGATTAGACATATAGACATGGGCATTAGATATATAGACATGGGGATTAGACATATACATGGGGATTAGACATAGACATGGGGATTTGACATATAGACATGGGGATTTGACATATAGACATGGGGATTAGACATATAGCACAGTCCTTCTGCTGAACGCTCACAGAGTTAATTTCAGCATCAACCCAGTCACACACACACACACACACACACACACAGTCACATAGGGCTCTGGGTTCCATAGGGCTCTGGTCTAAAATAGTGCACTATATAGGGAATAGGGTTCCATTTCAGATTTTCCTCCATCAATACAGCATCCCGAGGAAACATTCTGGCTCACTCAGATCCCCCAGTGCTTCCCTACACTACCTGTGAAGTGAATCATTACGATACAGTCACATCGAGGACGAGAACACAAAGAGAAGAGAAAAACATGTAGAATGACAGTAGAGGAGTCCTCCTTTAAAACAGATGAACGAATGATGAAAACAATGACTTAAAAATAAAACTACCAGTGGAATATCAAATCCCCTTCTTCTACATGTGTCAAACCTTTTTAAATACCAACGTGGCAGGCAGGTATTGTAGCCGTCAGGTAGGTATTGTAGCCGTCAGGTAGGTATTGTAGCCGTCAGGTAGGTATTGCAGCCGTCAGGTAGGTATTGTAGCCGTCAGGTAGGTATTGTAGCCGTCAGGTAGGTATTGTAGCCGTCAGGTAGGAATTGTAGCCGTCAGGTAGGAATTGTAGCCGTCAGGTAGGAATTGTAGCCGTCAGGTAGGTATTGCAGCCGTCAGGTAGGTATTGCAGCCGTCAGGTAGGTATTGTAGCCGTCAGGTAGGTATTGTAGCCGTCAGGTAGGTGTTGTAGCCGTCAGGTAGGAATTGTAGCCGTCAGGTAGGTATTGTAGCCGTCAGGTAGGTATTGTAGCCGTCAGGTAGGTATTGTAGCCGTCAGGTAGGTATTGTAGCCGTCAGGTAGGTACTGTAGCCGTCAGGTAGGAATTGTAGCCGTCAGGTAGGAATTGTAGCCGTCAGGTAGGTATTGTAGCCGTCAGGTAGGAATTGTAGCCGTCAGGTAGGTATTGCAGCCGTCAGGTAGGTATTGTAGCCGTCAGGTAGGTATTGTAGCCGTCAGGTAGGTGTTGTAGCCGTCAGGTAGGAATTGTAGCCGTCAGGTAGGTATTGTAGCCGTCAGGTAGGTATTGTAGCCGTCAGGTAGGTATTGTAGCCGTCAGGTAGGTATTGTAGCCGTCAGGTAGGTATTGTAGCCGTCAGGTAGGTATTGTAGCATGTAGGATCACTTTGAGAGAACACAGAAACATTGCATCATGTCCTCTCACATTTAGCAGATCAACCTTGGGCAGAAAATGTAAAAATAAATAAATAATACAATAATAATTTTAAAAAAGTAGTCAAATGATTTTTGGAAGTCTAGAGATTGGAGACATAACACCACAGAACATTGAGTGGACTGTACACCGACGTCTTGTGATATGATTACATGTGTTCCTGTGTTGTTTTGTATTTAAGCTTGTGTCTTTCATTAGGATATTCCCAACCTGGTCTCTGTACATTTCGTATTATTCTGTACGTAAATTTGAGACACTCCTTGTAGTATGTTACTTTTCGTGTGGTATGTATTAATTTGTGGATATTCATCACCCATTTCGTGCGATAAGTTACAAATTACAATTTGTATTATTTGTTACGAATTTGCAAAACCTACAATATGATAAGGATTTGCAAAATGTATGATATATTACGAATTCTAGCTAGGTGGCTAACATTAGCTAGCTCGCTAACGTCAGCTACGCTAGGGGTTAGGGTTAAGTTTAGGAGTTAGGTTAAGGGAAGAGTTAGCTAAAAGGGTTAAGGTTTTGGGAAGGGTTAGCTAACTTAGTTGGAAAGTTGCTAATTAGGCATACTAAATGGAGTGTCTTGGGTTTTACGTACAGAATAATACGAAATGCAACTGAGACCAGGTTGCATTCCCTTGTGTCTGCATGAACCTATATAGCCATTGTTCATATGTGTTTCATATGTGTGCTAGGGAAGGTTGGATCACTGTTGACCACGGTCTACAATGACTGGTCACACTCACACCTAAGAACTGCTCTCTCTCCCTTCATACAGCTGTCACCTAGAAACAAGGTCTCCTTTTGCTCAAAGATTATTGTCCCTCCCTGCATCCCCAAAAAACTGTCTCCCTCCCTGTCCTGACCAGTACCCAATGGACCATTCTTCTCTTGAGAATTCCATGGGGATCTTACCCATTGCTCATTCAGTTTATCTACAATACTGACATCATTGGCTTGGCTTCAGAAGGAGCCAATCAGAGCGATCGATTCACCCAGAGGGTTGTCTTCCTGTCTGAGGTCCAATTATTCTCTCTCCCTCTCTCCCAACCTCCCTGCTGTTATGCCAATCCAATGATAAGTTGATGAGGGGGAAGATATCCAGAAACAGCTGCTCCCTGGTAGTCAACACATCAATGTGGATTTCACAAAACATATTTTATAAAGTAATAGCCATAACTAGCTGATATTATAATACCTGTAAATGGAAAACAAAGTCTATATTCAATCGAAACATCAGTGTTGATAGATAGAAAGCCTGAGAACTCAATAATATTAGTTGTATCTATTACTTTTAAAGACCTGAATTCTTCCTATAAAAATGATAATTTTCTGTACAGTACTAGAGTATGAACAAAGGCATGTGACTGGCCACCTCATGAATAAACCATCTTTAAACAACAGTGACGGGCAGGAAATCCTGGTCTTGCTTCTTGATTTTGGTTTAGAAAAAAATAGAATAATTCTTAACATTAATAAAAAATAAAAAGATAAAATACTTTGTATTTGTTAATGGCTATTGGAAATAAATAAATAAAATCTTAAATCTTTCCATAATTGTTCGGATTTTTTTTTTTTTTGTGAATTGTAAAATGCCCTCATGGTTCATTTGGATTCGTCTCTCTCCAAAGCAGAATCGAATTAGAGTTCTATTGCCGTGGGGGAATGGTTAGGATGACTGACAACACATCGCCAGCCACACCAATATGTAAGGAATAATCAACGAGGGGCTATGCTCTCTATGGGAAATAATGAAAGACGTGAAAAGGTATGTTCTGGAGTGAAATGGACCTTTCCAGAGAACGCATGGAGCCCCAAGTTCATCATCCCTTTCATATCCCTTATCCCTTTTATACCAATTAAATGTAGCTGAAGTAGCACCTTGTTTAACATCCATTGAAGTAGCTAGCAAGTTTTCGTCCGACGTTATGCTGGACCTGCACGAGCGTTTGGATTTGTGTACTAAACGCCATAACAAAAGTAGCTACTTGGACATAAATAATGGACATTATCGAACAAATCAAACATTTATTGTGGAACTAGGATTCCTGGGAGTGCATTCTGATGAAGATCATCAAAGGTAAGGGAATATTTATAATGTTATTTCTGGTTTCTCATGATTCCAACATGGCGGATATTTTTTTTTCTTCTAGGGGCCGTTCTCTGATTAATTGCATGGTTTGCTTTTTCCGTAAAGTTGTTTTAAAATCTGACACAGCGGTTGCATTAAGGAGAGGTATATCTATATTTCCATGTCTAACAATTGTATTTTCATTAATATTTCTGTAAATTGATGTGGCTCTCTGCAAAATCACCGGATGTTTTTGGAACTACTGAACATAACGCGCCAATGTAAACTCAGATTTTTTTAATATAAATATGAACTTTATCAAACAAAACATATATGTATTGTGTAACATGAAGTCCTATGAGTGTCATATGATGAAGATCATCAAAGGTTAGTGATTAATTTGATCTCTATTTGTGCTTTTTGTGACTCTTCTCTTTGACTGGAAAAATGGCTGTGTTTTTCTGTGAGTTGGTGGTGCTTTCGCTGTAAAGCCTATTTGAAATCGGACACTGTGGTGGAATTAACAACAAGATTACCTTTAAAACGGTATAAGATACCTGTATGTTTGAGGAATTTGAATTATGAGATTTCTGTTGTTTTGAATTTGGCACTTTCACTGGCTGTTGTCATATCGATCCCGTTAACGGGATTGTAGCCATAAGAAGTTTTAAGCGATAAGGCCCGAAGGGGTGTGGTATATGACCAATATACCACGGCTACGGGTTGTTCTTATGCACAACGCAAAGTGGAGTGCCTGGATAAAGCCCTTATTAGCCGTGGTATATTGGCCACATACCACAAACCCCCGAGGTGCCTTATTGCTATTATAAACTGGTTACCAACGTAATTAGAGCAGTAAAAATAAATGTTGTGTCATACCACAAGGGGAACGTCAAACCAGTGGTGACCTCACAACGGCAGTCAAGCACCCAAGGTAACTGGCTAAAGTTGGCTAGCTTGCTAGCTACTTCAAGACACAAATGAGAGAACAGCTCACTGACCATTTTACTCCCCCTGACTGTAACTGTGCTGCTGGCAATAATTTAATTACGCTTTTTTTGCCAACGTTTACCGGCAACGGCCATATTCACCAGGTGTTGAGC
The DNA here is from genome assembly GCF_045791955.1 of Oncorhynchus clarkii lewisi. Lineage (NCBI taxonomy): Eukaryota > Metazoa > Chordata > Actinopteri > Salmoniformes > Salmonidae > Oncorhynchus > Oncorhynchus clarkii. Next base: position 3,901,366 of record NC_092157.1, read on the forward strand.
GTTGGTAAATACATCAGTGATTTGGCGCTCTGGTCCACTCAGACTATAATTTATGAACTCACCCTAAACTGAAAAAGCTCCTCCTCCTCTTCCTCCTTCTCATCCTCCTATCTGTAGGTCTACCATTCAGATCTATGTGGATTTCTCAAACTCAGTGCTAGTTTTAATATTATAAACTCAGCCAAGTGCCATGATAAAGCAATAGATATATATATATATATATTTCAGCAGAAAATTGGAATAAACAGCAACATAAAAACAGATATTTTCATTCAGTGAAAAAAAGAAAGCAGGGAAAGTACAAGTTTGTGTTTTAAAGTTTGAATTAAATCGTTCAGGGTTAAAACGTAATCCTGTACAGTCCAAGACACAAGAGCAATACAACAAATAGATGTTTTGAATGATCAGATGATCGGGATGATAATAATAATAAACTAGAAATATTACAGACCCACCGGTTCTGATGATACTACAGACCCACTGGTTCTGATGATACTACAGACCCACTGGTTCTGATGGTACTACAGACCCACTGGTTATGATGGTACTACAGACCCACTGGTTCTGATGGTACTACAGACCCACCGGTTCTGATGGTACTACAGACCCACCGGTTCTGGTGGTACTACAGACCCACCGGTTCTGATGATACTACAGACCCACTGGTTCTGATGATACTACAGACCCACTGGTTCTGATGATACTACAGACCCACCGGTTCTGATGATACTACAGACCCACTGGTTCTGATGATACTACAGACCCACTGGTTCTGATGGTACTACAGACCCACCGGTTCTGATGGTACTACAGACCCACCGGTTCTGATGGTACTACAGACCCACTGGTTCTGATGGTACTACAGACCCACTGGTTCTGATGATACTACAGACCCACTGGTTCTGATGGTACTACAGACCCACTGGTTCTGATGGTACTACAGACCCACTGGTTCTGATGGTACTACAGACCCACCGGTTCTGATGATACTACAGACCCACTGGTTCTGATGATACTACAGACCCACTGGTTCTGATGATACTACAGACCCACCGGCTCTGATGATACTACAGACCCACTGGTTCTGATGATACTACAGACCCACTGGTTCTGATGGTACTACAGACCCACCGGTTCTGATGGTACTACAGACCCACCGGTTCTGATGGTACTACAGACCCACCGGTTCTGATGGTACTACAGACCCACTGGTTCTGATGGTACTACAGACCCACCGGTTCTGATGGTACTACAGACCCACTGGTTCTGATGGTACTACAGACCCACCAGTTCTGATGATACTACAGACCTACCGGTTCTGATGGTACTACAGACCCACTGGTTCTGATGATACTACAGACCCACCGGTTCTGATGGTACTACAGACCCACCGGTTCTGATGGTGCTACAGACCTACCGGTTCTGATGATACTACAGACCCACCACCCACGAGGGAAAATAAAAGCACACATTTATTGATGACACTATTTAGCAGCTTGGATGCACTGATAGATTGATAGATAAAAGCTCTGACAATACAAATATACTGTACTTGAGTTTTTCTCTGTGATATTTTGTCATTGGTTGCTTCCAACACGGTAGTACCCTATTCCTTACAAAGCCCACTATAAAGCCCACTACAAAGCCCACTACAAAGCCCACTAGTTTTGACCAGAACCCTATGGGACTCTGGTCAAAAGTAGTGCCCTACATAGGGAAACAAGGTGCTACTTGGGATGTACCATTGTTGACATTGTCCAAAGGAAGAGCTACGGTAGCATATGCAAGAATCAATGACTAACAAATCTATCAGGTTGATAAATCAACTTGTTATTAAGTCGGATCCTCCCCAATGCCCAAATAGAATGCATCTAGGATTATCTGAACTAACTTAACTGTAGGCCTACTTTTACTGTTTTTAGAGAATTTAAATCCGTAAAAGCTACGTTCAGAAGTACATTATTATTATTATTGTGATTTTGTTTGGATGGAATCAAAGAAGTGGAAAAGGTGTTGTTTTTCAACCAGCCTAATGATTTTATTCTTTCTATAAACCTATATTGCTTGCTGATATAAATGCTTATTTATTATGTTTAGGCGAGTAGCTGAAGCATTTGCCAGTTGTCCTCACTAACTACAGATTTAGGCAATTTATAGTTGTGTACTCGAGAGGAAGATTTTTTTTTTAAATTTTTTATATATCCTTCTTTCTAACATAAATAATTATAAAAATAATAATATTCTGGTCATTTAGCCTAAGGTTTTTTTAATAATGACAAACCAATTGTAATGAAAACTTAAAACACTAATGTTAATGACATTAAAGTTCACACACATAAATCTCATCATTAACGCCAAAAACATGACATAGTTGTCGTGGTTTTATACACATTGCATTTCCACGAAACGTCGTGATATGTTTGTCATAGGTCGCTACGTTGCAACACTCTGGCGACGTCCCAAATGGCATCCTATGCCCTACGTAGTGCACTTCTCTATATAGGGAAAGAGTTGTGGCACTATACAGTTTAAGGTAAAAGGGTGCCATTTGGGATACAACACTCTGTCTGAGGTCTGTCAATGTATTTACTTCCATTCTCCTCACATTGGAAATATTTGTACCTTTTTTGGCAAACATGGATTTCTTCTGTCTCTTCTTCTGCACATTGCCTTTGTTGTCATATTACGTACAGTGGAACGCTTTCAGCCAAGTACTTAATATGTATATATGTTTCTTTTTAAATGCATGCTTTTTAAAGATAAATCCCTCCGTGCATTTTGTTGCTAGAATAAAAAGGAACACGGTTGAAATATACATCAGGATCAAAAAAATGTCCTCATACTTGGATAAATGATCTCTGTCCGTATGAGTTTCTCATTTTGAGCCCCACATGTCATGCCATGCAAATATCTCTTCCACTATTTCACTATCTGTGTTCTCTTTGTCCAATATCTCCTCATTCATCTTCGGTCTTTTTCAGCAGGTCAAGGGTCAGGTTAATTAAACGTAGTTCCAGTGGGTTACATGCTGGTTTCGCAGGTCGGGGACATACTGCCGTCCCCGGGCATCAGGTGAATCTCTGGTGTAAACATGTGGTTCTCTGCTTTGTCGTGTCCACTTTGGTTGCTGTCGACCTTGCCCTCCCCACCTGCCCCTCCTCCCACCACCACCACCACATCCTGGGTGCAGTTCCCAGCCGGTGCCCCCCCTGCCGTTCCCGCCGCTTCCATCTGATTCTTGTCCTCGTTGGACGAACCTTGACCTTCCTCATCCCCTGGCGGGGTGTCCACCAACAGCCTGTCGCGGGACAGGGGGCTGGTCTCGTCTTCTGTGCCCAGGATGACGGCCTTTGTGCTGGGGAAGAGCAGCGAGGTCTCCCTCTCTGGGGATTCATTCTCCAGGAATCTGAAGCTGATGTCATGGGGAGAGGTGGTGCTGGGTGGTGTCGGGGGGTGCTCGTTGGATGGGCCCTTGATGAAGCTCTCCTTTAGCTCTTTGGTCCCCTTGACGACAGGGTTGATGCCGTCTCTCAGGGTGCTACGGATGTTCTCCACGTCGTCTCTCGGGAACTGTGTGCAGCCATCTTGGTTGTAGGGGACAAACTCATACATGCTGTTTTTGAGGGAGGCGGCGTCCTGGAGGCTTTGGACATCGTTGACCCTCGATTCTGGGAGGAGGTCGAGAGACGGAGGGAACTTTCTTCCGTATCCAGAGCCCTCCCCGAACTCAGCCCTGCAGCTGGCGAAGCTGTCCATGCTTGACAGGCTGCGTACTGCTTTGCTTTCCTTCAGTAGGGGCTCTGTCGAGGAAGAGGGTGGGACTTCCTGCCTCTCCAGCTCCACTTCTTGTGGGGGCCGGGCCGGGGAGGGCGGGGACCCTGGGTGCTGTTGCCGCGAAGATACAGAGGTTGCCGTGGTGGCGGAGGTGCTCATAGTGCTCACAGAGCAGGAAGTGTTGAGGTTGGTAAAGGACTGAGACCTGGTCAGCTGGTTGAACATGATCTCTAGGTTCTGAGCGTTAAGAAGCTGAGAGGTACTGCCTCTGAATTCTGGGATACGGCTTTTATACTGAAAGCTACTGAGGGGCCTCCGCTCGGGGCTACCGCTGGTGGTGATGCGGTGGGTGGACCCCAGGAGGACGGACTCGGGGTACTTCTTATCCAACGACCTCAGGCTGATGTCGGAGGCAGTGTATTTGTGTGTGCCGGCCCAGCTGGGAGACAGCTGGTTGTCCTCTCCTCCTTTCTCCACGACTACATCCATCAGCTCCATACTCCTTGCGAACGCATCCTTCAAGTTCATGGAGATGATACTACCGTTCCTCTTGGCCCTCTCCAGGGCCTCCCGCCTCTTTATGGCCTTCTCCTGCCTCTTCTGCTCCTTGTAGAACTCAGAGAAGTTGTTGACTATAATGGGGATGGGCAGAGCGATGACCAACACCCCGGCGATACAGCAGAGACCCCCGACTATCTTACCCAACAGAGTCTGAGGGTAGATGTCACCGTAACCCACCGTAGTCATAGTGATAGTGGCCCACCAGAAGGAGGCGGGGATGCTGGTAAACTTGGTGGCGTCTTCGTCCTTCTCGGCGAAGAAGACAAGGCTGGAGAAGATCATAATGCCCATGGCCAAGAAGAGGATGAGCAGGCCCAGCTCGTTGTAACTCCGCCTCAGGGTGAAGCCTAGATTACATTACATTACATTAGAAAAACTTGAATGTCCTCAATGAGGCAAACGCCAGTGTTTCTTCATCCTGGTTCTGTGGACCTAAACTTACATTTCTCCCCCCCCCCTTGCACTACACACCTGATTCCATGAATCAACTGAGCTGCGTAGTGCTCGGGAAAAAACTCAAATGTGGACCACTTTGGGTCCCCAGGACCAGGATTATGATACACCGGGCTAAACAACATGCATACAGACCTAGAGACTGCAGCCCTGTGGAATGCCTGGCCAGCTTCAGAATCCTCAATATTCTCATGATCCGGAATATCTGCACCACACGCCGAACGTTCTGGAACTGTAGAACACTCTTGTTGGATTCCGTAAGGAAGATGGTGACATAATAAGGGAGGATGGCCAGCAGGTCAATGACGTTCAGGGGACCTTTGAGACGGAGGGAGAGAAAGAGAGGGACAGCGACTTTGGACTTTTTTGTCTTTATTTAATTGAAACATTCTCATTTCATTAAAACCTCACCACCCCTTAAAACAAAACACACAAAAATCTCTTGTACTGCAGTACTGCCTACCACACTCACCTTGCCCTCTACACCACGATACAAAAACACCACCACACATCACAATAACCAAATCCTCACCACATCTACAACCGTATATTCAATCCATCTTCCCCAGCTGTACAGACAGCTCCCCCAACACACCATATCTCCTGAAACATCTCCACACTTTTCATCATTTATAGAACTCAAATTCCACCCTAAGGCGCGCAGAAACCATCCCATTAAATATAGTATAGGTTCTGTTATCCCCCCACCTTTGACCCTGTTCCTCCTTGTTAGCCAGATTGCCAACAGAAAATTCAACGACACACATTTGGCCTTTTCCTTATTCTAATACCTGTACCCCAATTATAAACATCCCAACAGTAAAACCCACCCTCAACCTCTCACACAGACATTCCAACAGAGACATTAAAGGCCTGATGCACAGAGAAAACACATGAATCACAGTTTCTTTCATTTTACAGAAAAGACACCCCTGCCCGACTCCCGGTTCAACCCGTACCAACCAGCTGTTAGTGGCTAGGGCTCCATGTAGAACCCTCTACTGGAGGTCCCCTGTCCTCTTTGCTACTGGGGGTTTGTAGAGCCCCCTCCATCTAAAACCCACCATACTATCCACCCCACATACCCTCTGCCACTGATGTGCCTTCACTCCTGTTAGGCTCCTAATGTTCCTAACCTTAATGCAGAGGTTGTAGAGGGCTTTACCTTAATGCAGAGGTTGTAGAGGGCTTTACCTTAATGCAGAGGTTGTAGAGGGCTTTACCTCCCACCACCTCAAACTCCCCCAGGAGGGTTAAATTCTAACAAGTCTTGAGCACACATAGGTTCACACATTTCTGCCCTATACAACTCCACAGTTCATTCCTGCATCTCCCCCACCACAGAGGTCACCCGTCGTTCAGACAGCCGGAGACGACCCTTTGGCTTCACGGCTCGGTCTTTCCAAACCAAAGAAGAAGGAGCTGGGAGCATCCATCTCCTTGAGCATGGAGAACCTAGCTCCTATAAGTGCTCCCTTTGCTTTAACCTGGAAAAAACTGCCCAGGTCCCTACGTAAATTCAGCTAAATTAGCCTGGAGGCCTACAAATAAGAAGTGGGAGAAAAGCCAGCAAAGAAAGAGACCAATAGCAAAGCTCAAAAAGCCCCAGTGTCAGAAAGAAAATATACATCTAAACAGTATCTGAAGGTCGACCTTTACACACTGTTGTGACCCACTTCCTCAACCTAAACCGTTTCCTGTTGTGACCCACTTCCTCAACCTAAACCGTTTCCTGTTGTGACCCACTTCCTCAACCTAAACCGTTTCCTGGGTGAGAGGACACCATGACCCTCGTTTTTTATAGCATGTTGTATTGATCTTACAAACTTTCTCTCAGATCACAAAAAAAAAAGCCAACATTTTTCCCATTGGTCTCATTCAGGAACCTTGTCAGTTCCCTCACCGTGGACTTTGACCCCTCTGCTTGACTGGCTCCGGACCCATTGAGGAGGAGTCTGAAATAAAAGCCTCCTCATCATCCTCTTCCTCAGACTCACTTTCCTCCTTCTCATCTCCATCTCCCATCCTGACCACCTGCCCTTCCTCTCTGGTGAGCCCCCCACCAGCTGAATTGCAACTAAATTTGTCCTTTCACTAAAACGCAAATAAAATATATGATCAATGAAATGGAATAAATAAAACCAAAAATATGATCCATGAAACCAAATCAACCAAATCATCATCATCCATCCTGGATCAGAACCAGTTTAGTTGAAAGGCAGGTCTGGCCTATATGACCTGGTCGCAGATCAGTTTGTACTATCAAACATGATAATGAGTTGACAAGCACAAATAGATCACAAATAGATCTGGGACCAGGCGTATATATCTACCTTTGAAGAACTTCCATTTGTTGGGTGAGGAGAGGAAGCGTAGGAGGTACTCCATGGTAAACCAGGCAATGCAGATGGCTTCCACATGGGCCAGCTGGGGGTTGTCGTTGGCCTGGCCGAACTCATCTAGCACCTGGAGCTCTGGTAGGGTGTTGAGGGACAAGGCGATAGTGGAGAGAATTATGAACAGGATAGACAGGATGGCCAGGATCTGGAGGAAGGAGAGAGAAAGAGGGAGAGGGAGGGAGGGAGGGAGGGAGGGAGGGAGGGGGGGAGGGAGGGAGGGAGGGAGGGAGGGAGAGGGAGGGAGGGAGGGAGGGAGGGAGGGAAGGAAGGAGGGAGGGAGGGAGGGAGGGAGGGAGAGAGAGAGAGAGAGAGGGAGGGAGGGAGGGCATGGGGAAAGAGAAAGAGAGAGCGAGGAAAGAGAGAGAGAGGGGAGGGAGGGAGGGATGGGGAGAGAAAGGGAGGGAGGGAGGGAGAGAGGGAGGGAAGGAAGGAAGGAGAGAGATAGAGAGAGAGAGAGAGAGAGAGAGAGAGAGAGAGGGCATGGGGAAAGAGAAAGAGAAAGAGAGGAAAGAGAGAGAGAGGGGGGGCAGGGAGGGAGGGAGGGATGGATGGGAGGGGGGGCAGGGAGGAAGGGAGGGAGGGATGGGGAGAGGGAGAGGGGGGGGGCAGGGAGAGAGGGAGGGAGGGGGAGAGAGAGGAAGAGGGGGGGGGGAGAAAGAGAGAAAGGGAGGGCAGAGAGGGAGGGAGGGAGGGAGGTTGGTTGGGTGGGTGGGAGGGAGGGAGAGTGAGAGAGAAAGAGAGGGTGGGAGGGAGGGAGACATTCAATGCAAACCCTCAAACCCAAAAAGTCCTATGGTGTTGATGGTATCCTCAATGAAATGATAAAATACACAGACCACAAATTCCAATTGGCTATACTTAAACTCTTTAACATCATCCTTAGCTCTGGTATCTTCCCCAATATTTGATCACCCTAATCCACAAAAGTGGAGACAAATTTGACCCCAATAACTACCGTGGAATATGCGTCAACAGTAACCTTGGGAAAATCCTCTGCATTATTATTAACAGCAGACTCGTACATTTCCTCAATGAAAACAATGTACTGAGCAAATGTCAAATTGCTTTTACCAAATTACCGTACAACAGACCACGTATTCACCCTGCACACCCTAATTGACAACCAAACAAACCAAAACAAAGGCAAAGTCTTCTCATGTTTTGTTGATTTAAAATAAAGCTTTTGACTCAATTTGACATGAGGGTCTGCTATACAAATTGATGGAAAGTGGTGTTGGGGGAAAAACATACGACATTATAAAATCCATGTACACAAACAACACGTGTGCTGTTAAAATTGGCAAAAAACACATGCATCTCTTCCCACAGGGCCGGGGAGTGAGACAGGGATGCAGCTTAAGCTCCACCCTCTTCAACATATATATCAATGAATTGGCGAGGGCACTAGAACAGTCTGCAGCAACCGGTCTCACCCTACTATAATCTGAGGTCAAATGTCTACTGTTTGCTGATGATCTGGTGCTTCTGTCATCAACCAAGGAGGGCCTACAGCAGCACCTAGATCTTCTGCACAGATTCATCCAGACCTGGGCCCTGACAGTAAATCTCATTTAAGACCAAAATAATGGTGTTCCAAAAAAGGTCCAGTCGCCAAGACCACAAATACAAATTCCATCTAGACACCGTTGCCCAAAAGTACACAAACAACTATACATACAGATATTCCAAACTGGGGTACGCCAAATAAAAATGCCATTCACATTAAAACAGTCCATTTATATTTTCCAACAGGGTTGTACATTTGGGTGAGTTTTTTCTCCCTCACCTGAGTAGCCTCATTTCACTGCCAAAAATAAAATTAAACCATCTAGTGTTCAGCGAATTAACAACACAATGTCAAATAGCCTAGTCAATAATTAACATCCAATCACATTAATCGTTACTCTCTCGCGGTAATTCCACTAACGGTCTGTATGGAGCCAAACGTAGCTGCTGCTGATGTTGGTATCTGTACTGACGGCGCAAAAGCCATGACAGGGAGACATAGTGGAGTGGTAACGCGCAATACGTGTGCAAGCAGTTGCTCCCGACACCACTTGGGTCCACTGCAGCATCCACCGAGAGGCTCTTGGGTCCACTGCAGCATCCACCCAGAGGCTCTTGGGTCCACTGCAGCATCCACCCAGAGGCTCTTGGGTAGACTGCAGCATCCACCCAGAGGCTCTTGGGTAGACTGCAGCATCCACCCAGAGGCTCTTGGGTAGACTGCAGCATCCACCCAGAGGCTCTTGGGTAGACTGCAGCATCCACCCAGAGGCTCTTGGGTCCACTGCAGCATCCACCCAGAGGCTCTTGGGTCCACTGCAGCATCCACCCAGAGGCTCTTGGGTCCACTGCAGCATCCACCCAGAGGCTCTTGGGTCCACTGCAGCATCCACCCAGAGGCTCTTGGGTCCACTGCAGCATCCACCCAGAGGCTCTTGAGGCTCTTGGGTCCACTGCAGCATCCACCCAGAGGCTCTTGAGGCTCTTGGGTCCACTGCAGCATCCACCCAGAGGCTCTTGGGTCCACTGCAGCATCCACCCAGAGGCTCTTGGGTCCACTGCAGCATCCACCCAGAGGCTCTTGAGGCTCTTGGGTCCACTGCAGCATCCACCCAGAGGCTCTTGAGGCTCTTGGGTCCACTGCAGCATCCACCCAGAGGCTCTTGAGGCTCTTGGGTCCACTGCAGCATCCACCCAGAGGCTCTTGGGTCCACTGCAGCATCCACCCAGAGGCTCTTGGGTCCACTGCAGCATCCACCCAGAGGCTCTTGGGTCCACTGCAGCATCCACCCAGAGGCTCTTGGGTCCACTGCAGCATCCACCCAGAGGCTCTTGGGTCCACTGCAGCATCCACCCAGAGGCTCTTGGGTAGACTGCAGCATCCACCCAGAGGCTCTTGGGTCCACTGCAGCATCCACCCAGAGGCTCTTGAGGCTCTTGGGTCCACTGCAGCATCCACCCAGAGGCTCTTGGGTTCACTGCAGCATCCACCCAGAGGCTCTTGGGTCCACTGCAGCATCCACCCAGAGGCTCTTGGGTCCACTGCAGCATCCACCCAGAGGCTCTTGGGTCCACTGCAGCATCCACCCAGAGGCTCTTGGGTCCACTGCAGCATCCACCCAGAGGCTCTTGGGTCCACTGCAGCATCCACCCAGAGGCTCTTGGGTCCATTGCAGCATCCATTCTTGTGATCATTGTGACTTTGCCATTGTAATTGTTTGTAAACTTGTATAGTCAAATTAATCTATGATCGTATGTTATCCATTTGTTTGTATGCTGTTCTTTGTATGACATTTTAATATTTGATTATTAACCAATGATATTAGGCCACTCTTGGCCATGATTACAGACACCTGTGTCTTTTGACACTATATAAACGAGTCATCCCGCAGTGTTTGTGATTATACCCTGATGAAGACAGCTTTGCTGTCGAAACGTTGGTATTACATTTTTGCATCTGAGCTCCAAGAGTGTGCGGCTCTCTTTTATTTTCAAGTTTCTACTCCGCTAGCCAGCACCTCGTCTTAATAGGTGTGCGTTTCTTTTTCTTCTAGATCAACCTGGTTGCTAACACATAGGGGTGAAGTGTTGATTAAGGCAGCCTCTGATTCAGAGGGGTTGAATGCGGATTTCAGTTGAAGATATCCTGCTTTCCCTGTGCCACTGAACACCAGGGTCAGGCTCAGTGGTGTAAAGTACTGAAGTAAAAATACTTTACTATTTACATTTTTGACAACTTTTACATCAAATCAAATCAAAGTTTATTTCAAATCAAATCACTGCATTTTTAAAGACAATATTGTACTTTTTACTCCATATATTTTCCCTGATTCCCAATAGTACTCAATACATTTTGAATGCTTAGTAGGACAGAAAAATGGTCCAATTCGCACACTTATCAAGAGAACATCCCTGGTCATCCCTTCTGCCTCTGATCTGGAGGACTCACACTTATCAAGAGAACATCCCTGGTCGTCCCTTCTGCCTCTGATCTGGAGGACTCACACTTATCAAGAGAACATCCCTGGTCATCAATTCTGCCTCTGATCTGGAGGACTCACACTTATCAAGAGAACATCCCTGGTCATCAATTCTGCCTCTGATCTGGAGGACTCACACTTATCAAGAGAACATCCCTGGTCATCCCTACTGCCTCTGATCTGGAGGACTCACACTTATCAAGAGAACATCCCTGGTCATCCCTTCTGCCTCTGATCTGGAGGACTCACACTTATCAAGAGAACATCCCTGGTCATCCCTACTGCCTCTGATCTGGAGGACTCACACTTATCAAGAGAACATCCCTGGTCATCCCTTCTGCCTCTGATCTGGAGGACTCACACTTATCAAGAGAACATCCCTGGTCATCCCTTCTGCCTCTGATCTGGAGGACTCACACTTATCAAGAGAACATCCCTGGTCATCCCTACTGCCTCTGATCTGGAGGACTCACACTTATCAAGAGAACATCCCTGGTCATCCCTTCTGCCTCTGATCTGGAGGACTCACACTTATCAAGAGAACATCCCTGGTCATCCCTTCTGCCTCTGATCTGGAGGACTCACACTTATCAAGAGAACATCCCTGGTCATCCCTACTGCCTCTGATCTGGAGGACTCACACTTATCAAGAGAACATCCCTGGTCGTCCCTACTGCCTCTGATCTGGAGGACTCACACTTATCAAGAGAACATCCCTGGTCGTCCCTTCTGCCTCTGATCTGGAGGACTCACACTTATCAAGAGAACATCCCTGGTCATCCCTTCTGCCTCTGATCTGGAGGACTCACACTTATCAAGAGAACATCCCTGGTCATCCCTTCTGCCTCTGATCTGGAGGACTCACACTTATCAAGAGAACATCCCTGGTCGTCCCTTCTGCCTCTGATCTGGAGGACTCACACTTATCAAGAGAACATCCCTGGTCATCCCTTCTGCCTCTGATCTGGAGGACTCACACTTATCAAGAGAACATCCCTGGTCATCCCTACTGCCTCTGGTCTGGAGGACTCACTAAACAGAGAACATCCCTGGTCATCCCTTCTGCCTCTGATCTGGAGGACTCACTAAACAGAGAACATCCCTGGTCATCCCTACTGCCTCTGATCTGGAGGACTCACACTTATCAAGAGAACATCCCTGGTCATCCCTTCTGCCTCTGATCTGGAGGACTCACACTTATCAAGAGAACATCCCTGGTCATCCCTTCTGCCTCTGATCTGGAGGACTCACACTTATCAAGAGAACATCCCTGGTCATCCCTTCTGCCTCTGATCTGGAGGACTCACACTTATCAAGAGAACATCCCTGGTCATCCCTTCTGCCTCTGATCTGGAGGACTCACACTTATCAAGAGAACATCCCTGGTCATCCCTTCTGCCTCTGATCTGGAGGACTCACACTTATCAAGAGAACATCCCTGGTCATCCCTTCTGCCTCTGATCTGGAGGACTCACACTTATCAAGAGAACATCCCTGGTCGTCCCTTCTGCCTCTGATCTGGAGGACTCACACTTATCAAGAGAACATCCCTGGTCGTCCCTTCTGCCTCTGATCTGGAGGACTCACACTTATCAAGAGAACATCCCTGGTCGTCCCTACTGCCTCTGATCTGGAGGACTCACACTTATCAAGAGAACATCCCTGGTCATCCCTTCTGCCTCTGATCTGGAGGACTCACACTTATCAAGAGAACATCCCTGGTCATCCCTACTGCCTCTGATCTGGAGGACTCACACTTATCAAGAGAACATCCCTGGTCGTCCCTACTGCCTCTGATCTGGAGGACTCACACTTATCAAGAGAACATCCCTGGTCATCCCTTCTGCCTCTGATCTGGAGGACTCACACTTATCAAGAGAACATCCCTGGTCATCCCTACTGCCTCTGATCTGGAGGACTCACACTTATCAAGAGAACATCCCTGGTCGTCCCTACTGCCTCTGATCTGGAGGACTCACACTTATCAAGAGAACATCCCTGGTCATCCCTTCTGCCTCTGATCTGGATTCACTAAACACAAATGCTTTGTTTTTAAATGATGTCTGAGTGTTGGAGTGTTGGAGCCTCAAGTTCCTTGGTGTCCATATCACCAACAAACTATCATGGTCCAAGCTCACCAAAACAGTCGTGAAGAGGGCACGAAAAAACCTATTCCCCCTCAGGGGACTAAAAAGATTTGGCATGGGTCCTGAGCTCTTCAAAAGTTTCCACAGCTGCGCCATCGAGAGCATCCTGACTGGTTGCATCACTGCCTGGTACGGCAACTGCTCGGCCTCTGACCGCAAGGCACAACAGAGGGTAGTGCATACGACCCAGTACATCACTGGGGCCAAGCTTTCTGCCATCCAGGACCTCTATACCAGGCGGTGTCAGAAGGAAGGACTTAAAATTTGTCAAAGACTCCAGCCACCCTGGTCATAGACTGTTCTCTATGCTACCACACGGCAAGTGGTACCAGAGTGCCAGGTCTAGGTCCAAGAAGCTTCTAAACAGCTTCTACCCCCAAGCCATAAGACTCCTGAGCATCTAATCAAATGACTACTCAGACTATTTGCATTGCCCCCCCCCACCCCCCTTCTGCACTGCTGCTAGTCTCTGTTATTATCTATGCATAATCATTGTAATAACTACCTACATGTACATATTACCTCAATTACCATGACTAACTGGTGTCCCCGCACACTGACTCTGTACCGTAATACCCTGTATATAGCCTCCACATTGACTCTGTACTGGTACCCCCTGTATATAGCCTCCCCATTGACTCTGTACCGGTACCCCCTGTATATAGCCTCCACATTGACTCTGTAGTGGTACCCCCTGTATATAGCCTCCACATTGACTCTGTACCGGTACCCCCTGTATATAGCCTCCACATTGACTCTGTACCGGTACCCCCTGTATATAGCCTCCACATTGACTCTGTACCAGTACCCCCTGTATATAGCCTCCCCATTGACTCTGTACCAGTACCCCCTGTATATAGCCTCCACATTGACTCTGTACCGGTACCCCCTGTATATAGTCTCCACATTGACTCTGTACCGGTACCCCCTGTATATAGCCTCCACATTGACTCTGTACCAGTACCCCCTGTATATAGCCTCCACATTGACTCTGTACTGGTACCTCCTGTCTATAGCCTCCACATTGACTCTGTACCAGTACCCCCTGTATATAGCCTCCACATTGACTCTGTACTGGTACCTCCTGTCTATAGCCTCCACATTGACTCTGTTCCAGTACCCCCTGTATATAGTCTCCACATTTTCTCAGGTATAATTGCTGCGGTTCTAAGCCAAGGTTGTGGTATAGTGTTGGGGCAACAACAACATTTTTTTCTAGAGGCCAAAGGTCGGAGAGGGAAGTCTACCATCTTTGTCAGTGATTGGTCAACAGTAGAGATTCTTCAATAAAGTACTGAGTAAAGGGTCTGAGTACTTATGTAAATGTAATATTTCATTATTTAAAAAAAAAAACTGTTTTTGCTTTGTCATTATGGGGTATTGTGTGTAGATTGATGAGGGAAAAAAAGCAATTTAATTAATTTTAGAATACATTTGTCAAGAGGTCTGAATGCATGACAGAAAAGAGAAGCTCTTCCTCTGTCTAACACATATCTCAATCCAAAGGAAAAAAGCTCTCTCTCTCTGCCTGCCTCCTCTTTCTCTCTCTCTCTGCCTGCCTCCTCTTTCTCTCTCTCTCTGCCTGTCTCCTCTTTCTCTCTCTCTCTGCCTGCCTCCTCTTTCTCTCTCTCTCTGCCTGTCTCCTCTTTCTCTCTCTCTCTGCCTGCCTCCTCTTTCTCTCTCTCTCTGCCTGCCTCCTCTTTCTCTCTCTCTCTGCCTGCCTCCTATTTCTCTCTCTCTCTGCCTGCCTCCTCTTTCTCTCTCTCTCTGCCTGCCTCCTATTTCTCTCTCTCTCTGCCTGCCTCCTATTTCTCTCTCTATGCGTCCCTCCTCCTCTCTCTCTCTCTGCCTGCCTCCTCTTTCTCTCTCTCTGCGTCCCTCCTCCTCTCTCTCTCTCTGCCTGCCTCCTCTTTCTCTCTCTCTCTGCATCCCTCCTCCTCTCTCTCTCTCTGCCTGCCTCCTCTTTCTCTCTCTCTCTGCCTGCCTCCTCCTCTCTCTCTCTCTGCGTCCCTCCTCCTCTCTCTCTCTCTGCCTGCCTCCTATTTCTCTCTCTCTCTGCGTCCCTCCTCCTCTCTCTCTCTCTGCCTGCCTCCTCTTTCTCTCTCTCTCTGCGTCCCTCCTCCTCTCTCTCTCTCTGCCTGCCTCCTATTTCTCTCTCTCTCTGCCTGCCTCCTCTTTCTCTCTCTCTCTGCCTGCCTCCTCTTTCTCTCTCTCTTCCTCCCTCTTTCTCTCTGCCTGCCTCCTCTTTCTCTCCCTCTTTCTCTCTCTCTTCCTCCCTCTTTCTCTCTGCCTGCCTCCTCTTTCTCTCTCTCACTGCCTGCCACCTCTTCTCTCTCTGCCTCCCTCCTCATTTCTCTCTCTGTCTCCTCCTCTTCCTCTCTCTGTCTCCTCCTCTTCCTCTCTCTCTCTTCCTTTCTCTGCCTCCTCCTCTTCCTCTCTCTGCCTCCTCCTCTTCTCTCTCTCTGCCTGCCTCTTCTTCTCTCCCTGCCTGCCTCTTATTCTCTCTGCCTGCATCTCCTTCCTTCCCTATCTCTCTGCCTCCCTCCTCCTCCACTCTCTCTCTGCCTGCCTCTTCTTTTCTCTCTGCCTGCCTCTTATTTTCTCTCTGCCTCCCTCCTCCTCCTTCACTCTCTCTCTGCCTCCCTCCTCTCTCTCTCTGCCTCCCTCCTATTTCTCTCTCTCTCTCTGCCTGCCTCCCTCTTTCTCTCTTTCTCTGCCTGCCTCCCTCTCTCTCTCTGCCTGCCTCCCTCTTGCTGGATAACATTTACAGCAGGAATTTTGAGGCAGTGAGAGATGTAACACTTTGCTTGAAGAGGTCCTCTTGTAGAGCCATGCAAGGTAATCTTGGTTTTTGTAGAGCCATAAAAGGTAATCTTGGTTTTTGTTGAGCCATACAAGGTAATCTTGGTTTTTGTAGAGCCATATGAGTTAATCTTGGTTTTTGAATCAGCATTTCAATGGAAGCCATGTTGGCACCGGAAGTTATAGGGCAGTGGATGGTGAACATTTCAGGTTGTTTGCAGCCTATTCTTCTGTCCCATGAAATGCTCCTCTGAATCTTGAAGAACTGTAAAGAGGCTTGTTCAAGGCAGACAGAGATCCCTGGACATACACTAGCTTGGTCTCTAGGTTACACTAGCTTGGTCTCTAGGTTACGCTAGCTTGGTCTCTAGGTTACACTAGCTTGGTCTCTAGGTTACACTAGCTTGGTCTCTAGGTTACACTAGCTTGGTCTCTAGGTTACGCTAGCTTGGTCTCTAGGTTACGCTAGCTTGGTCTCTAGGTTACACTAGCTTGGTCTCTAGGTTACGCTAGCATGGTCTCTAGGTTACGCTAGCATGGTCTCTAGGTTAGGCTAGCTTCGCCTCTAGGTTACACTAGCTTGGTCTCTAGGTTACGCTAGCATGGTCTCTAGGTTACGCTAGCATGGTCTCTAGGTTAGGCTAGCTTGGCCTCTAGGTTACACTAGCTTGGTCACTAGGTTACGGTAGCTTGGTCTCTAGGTTACGCTAGCTTGGTCTCTAGGTTACGCTAGCTTGGTCTCTAGGTTACGCTAGCTTGGTCTCTAGGTTACGCTAGCTTGGTCTCTAGGTTACGCTAGCTTGGTCTCTAGGTTACGCTAGCTTGGTCTCTAGGTTACGCTAGCTTGGTCTCTAGGTTACGCTAGCATGGTCTCTAGGTTACGCTAGCATGGTCTCTAGGTTACGCTAGCTTGGTCTCTAGGTTACGCTAGCTTGGTCTCTAGGTTACGCTAGCTTGGTCTCTAGGTTACGCTAGCTTGGTGTTGGTGAAATAGCGACTATAACCCTCTTAAATAGACAACTGTGGCCTGTGTGCTGCTTCTGTTCCTCCATCCCTTCATCCCCCTGTCGCCCTCAACCCTCATCCCTCATCCCTCAACCCTCATCCCTCAACCCTCATCCCTCATCCCTCAACCCTCATCCCTCATCCCTCAACCCTCAACCCTCATCCCTCAACCCTCAACCCTCAACCCTCATCCCTCATCCCTCATCCCTCATCCCTCAACCCTCAACCCTCATCCCTCAACCCTCAACCCTTACCCAGTCTATTTCAAGCTTCAACTTATATTCGGACAATATTTGTTCGGTTTTGTAAATGTTATTTTTATGGTGAGTATAGAGGGTGGAACGTAGGGTGGCATGAAATATGTATGGACTACATTCATTACTTCAACGTGGAGCCAGTTGAATGAACACGCCAGCACAAGAAAAGGCAACTGCAGAGCCCCGTGGCTGCACGTGGTGCGCCATTATGGTCTGGAAGGTTCCGACTCAGTGATGTGTCCAGATTCCCACGCCGCTAGTGGAGGAGAAAACAGCGAATAGAAGCATGCGAGTGAAGTAATAATGTGATAAATTACAGTGAGGCGTTTTCAGTGTTCTCACATGTGTGCTTGTGCGTGTGTGTCCTCGGACACAGCTCAGTTCCAGAGAGAGAGAGAGACACACATTTAGATAATTGGGAGTGACTGCATGTGAAGAACGACAAAACACTTGTTGATGAATGTTTGCAATATCTCCAACATCACTCAGTCTCACTGGTTTATTTATGAAAGATCTGAACTAGTGGAAGAGTCACAAAACAAACGTTGTCGTCATGCTATGGCATGGCGTGCATTCTGTACACACTTCACTCTGAATGCCAAATGGCACCCTATTCTTTATATAGGGCACTACTGTTGACCAGTGCCATCGAGAGATAAATTCAGACACCTCACTCTTTCTAATCGTTTGTATTCACAAGTTTATTTTCAGGTCCCTGTAACAACCTGGACTCAGGGGTAGATGTAAAGTAGTACACGTAAATCATAGACACTCCATTTAGTATGATATGCTATGTTTTATATGGTATATATTGATTTCTTGGTGACTGGGGGGCAGTATTGAGTAGCGTGGATGAATAAGGTGCCCAGAGTAAACATCCTGCTACTCAGCTATAAAAGCTATAATATGCATATTATTAGTAGTATTGGATGGAAAACACTCCGAAGTTTCTAAAACTGTTTGAATGATGTCTGTGAGTATAAAAGAACTCGGGCGAAAACCTGAGAAAAAAATCCAACGAGGAAGTGGGAAATCTGAGGTTTGTAGTTTTTCAACTCAGCCCCCATTGAAGATAGTGGGATATTGGTCATAATGCACTTCCTAAGGCTTCCACTAGATGTCAACCGTCTTTAGAAACTTGTTTGAGGCTTCTACTCGTTACGCTCGTTCACGTGAGAGGTAGCTCTCGTTCCATTGCTTTTCTACAGACAAAGGAATTGTAGAGTTGGAACATTATTGAAGATTTATGTTAAAAACATCCTAAAGATTGATTCTATACATCATTCGAAATGTTTCTAAGGACTGTAACGGAACTTTTTGACATTTCGTCTGCTCCTAGGGAACGCGCTTCGTGAGTTTTGATTTGTTTACCAAACAAGCTAACAAAAGTAGCTATTTGGAAATAAATGATGGGCATTATCGAAACAAATCAAATATTCAATTGTGGAACTGGGATTCCTGGGAGTGCATTCTGATGAAGATCAAAGGTAAGTGAATATTTATAATGCTATTTCTGACTAATGTTGACTACCCAACATGGCGGATATTTCTCTGGCTGGTTTGGGCTCTGAGCGCCGTACTCAGATTATTGCATGGTGTGCTTTTTCCATAAAGTTTTTTTGAAATCGGTTGCATTAAGGAGAAGTGTATCTAAAGTTCCATGTATAATAATTGTATCTTTTATCAATGTTTATTATGAGTATTTCTGTGATGTGGCTCTCTGCAAAATCACCGCATGTTTTGGAACTACTGAACATAACACGCCAATGTAAAATGAGATCTTTGGATATAAATATGCACTTTATCGAACAAAACATACATGTATTGTGTAACATGAAGTCCTATGAGTGTCATCTGATGAAGATCATCAAAGGTTAGTGATTCATTTGATCTATTTTTCTGCTTTTTGTGACTCCACTCTTTGGCTGGAAAAATGACTGTGTTTTTCTGTGACTTGGTGGTGACCTAACATAATTGTTTGTGGTGATTTCGCTGTAAAGCCTTTTTGAAATCAGACACTGTGGCTGGATTAAGGAGAATTGTATCTTTAAAAGGGTGTAAAATACTTGTATGCTTGAGGAATTTTAATTATGAGATTGTTGATGTTTTGAATTTGGTGCTCTGCACTTTCACTGGCTGATGGTGGGGTGGGACACTACCGTCTTGAATATCCCAGAGAGGTTAATGTGTGGATATCCATCATCCATTTTGTATGCCATGTTAGAAATTGCAAGTCTTACAATATGTTATGAACTTGAAAAATGTTACGAATTCCAATTTGTTCTAGATGGTTAAAGCTAACATTAGCTAGGTGGCTAACATTAGCTACCCTACGGTTTAGAGTTAGGGGTTAAGGTCATGGTTAAGGTTAGGAGTTAAGTTAAAACGTTCAGTTTAGGGTTAGGGGAAGGGTTAGCCAACATGCTAAGTGGTTGCAAAGTTGCTAATTAGTTAAATCGATGAGATTCTAACACGCTAGACGTTCGGGTTAATCGCCCACCCGTCCAACACCGACCAACCACGCTACTGTAAACTTCTGTACGTAACCATACAAAAATACTTCATAGTAATTTAGTGTCCTGGATTTGCATTTACTATGTTACGTCTAGTCTATGAGACCAGGCTGCCTGTAGAGGAACCTCTGATGAAACAAACTGAGGGATCTATTTTCTGCTCGCGGTAGAGGAGACGCAAGTGTCAAACGCACGTTAGTTTTCAATTTCGTCATGTAAACACTGGCGCCATATCATTTTCCAGTCCTTACGCCAGGTGGTAATTTACCTGTATAACATCAGATGTCTTGTGCCGAAGTAGGAGGGGTGGAAATATTGGAGGTGTGTCCCTTAAAAAAAGTGCGTTAACATGCCAATTTCAATGAGCACAACAAGGGATATTTAAGACCGACCAAAGCTGATCTTAGGGGATTGGCTACGGCGTTGACTTTTACTAGCGGAGGCGCAACACATTAGCTTTATGTATACATGTATATCTGTAACGAATACTCAGGAAGAAGAAAGGGTGCAGGTGTTTATTTAGTCTTCGCAGAAGGCAGGAATCGTGGTCACAGGCAGGCAATGGTCATACACAGGTAGGCAAACAGGCAGGTGACTCAAAACTAGGACTGGTGGGGCAAGATGGCGGACTGAACGTAGCTATGTAGACCACCTCAAGATGAAAACCTAATATTCAATATCGTCGGAAAGTTAGACTAAATAGTAGCACTACACAATCTGGTGGGTGATAACCTTTAATCCGGACACAAAACAAATTTTAAGACGAGAGACATTTATCAACAAATATTACGAAAATAATCAACACTCAAACATGACAGAGAGTAAGACAGGGGAACCCGTCTCAACATGACAGAGAGTAAGACAGGGGAACCCGTCTCAACATGACAGAGAGTAAGACAGGGGAACCCGTCTCAACATGACAGAGAGTAAGACAGGGGAACCCGTCTCAACATGACAGAGAGTAAGACAGGGGAACCCATCTCAACATGACAGAGAGTAAGACAGGGGAACCCATCTCAACATGACAGAGAGTAAGACATGCAAACCTGGCTCTTCTCCAGATTTAACCTTTTCACCAGGGAATGGCAAAGGTCAAAACCAATCTGTTAAAAATCAATCAATGACAAACTGGGTATACTTGAATTAGTCAGTAAGGATTTAAAAGAGTTGAAGGCCTCGAGATGAGTGACAAAAAAGCTGCGACATTGGAGAATGATAAAAACAAGCTAAAAACGGACAGTCAATAAGATTGAAACCGGCGTGAATGAAGGTAGAAAGGAGAACACCGTTCTGAGAGAAGCCTTACTGGACATACAGACTAGATCCATGAGAGAACACCGTTCTGAGAGAAGCCTTACTGGACCTACAGACTAGATCCATGAGAGAACACGGTTCTGAGAGAAGCCTTACTGGACCTACAGACTAGATCCATGAGAGAACACCGTTCTGAGAGAAGCCTTACTGGACCTACAGACTAGATCCATGAGAGAACACCGTTCTGAGAGAAGCCTTACTGGACATACAGACTAGATCCATGAGAGAACACGGTTCTGAGAGAAGCCTTACTGGACCTACAAACTAGATCCATGAGAGAACACCGTTCTGAGAGAAGCCTTACTGGACATACAGACTAGATCCATGAGAGAACACCTATACGACCCCCACCTGAATGCCCCAGATACTAAGGAGATGTCCCTAACTATTTTATGGGCCTGCTGTAAGTGGCCTGTATGCATCCAAATGATGGTCAGAGACCAAGAGCAGCACTGCCCCCTCAAGATTCTGAGCCTGCCTGGCAGGGCTGGTCCTGCAAAGCCAAAGCCCCCTGATGGGAGAGCATAATATACAAGCAAATTCTCAACGCTGCTAATGAGAACCTTGATGACCTTGTACCTAGCCGGTGGGGATTCCAGTGGGGTGCCCCCACCCAGGCAGTGGCAGTGCTGGCAACACTTGCTGCAGTAACCCATGGATTTATATATATGTATATATATATATATATTGATAGCTATATATAATACAAATGGAGGTGAGGGCGATGGAAATGCATTTGGCAGTTGATCTACACCTGCTCTGTAAATTGCACTGTGTGCTCTTTTCCAAGGATGGATCCCAGTCCCTCCGGGGCCTTCTGGGGGTGGTCTGCCGGGCATTGGGATGACAACCCAACTCGGGATGAGGGGGGCTTTTAGCGGGTGAAATAGTGGGGACCAATTGGAGGTTTACTTAGTAGAAATGCAAATATCATGGTACAGCTATATGGACACTCAATCATTATGTTACTTTTTAATGGTACGTTTACAAACGTATGTTTTGATAAATAGAATTGAAACCTGTGTCTCATTATGGTAAATGGTGAAATAAGTATAGCCAGTTATAATTGTAATGGCTTAGCAGAATTGAAAAGACGATAAGTATTTACCTGGCTAAAAGAGAAGGAATATAATATATATTGTTTACATTCAACAATTTCAGACGTTTTGTGGAAAAGGGACTGGGGTGGAGGTGGAGGTGGCGGTGGAGGTGGGGGGACGACGACGAAATATTGTTCTCCCATGGGCAAAGAAATTCAAAAGAGTTGATGATATTAATTAACAGTAATTTTGATCCAAATGTGCAACTTGTCCAAACAGATCCTCAAGGTAGATGGATGATTTTAAATCTGTTATTGGACAATAAACAGATATGGCTTATTAACCTATATGGTCCAAATAATGATGATCCAAGCTTCTGTGAAAATATATATAAGAATCTATCAACTCTACAAGCAACACTAGACTCTATTATTATGGTGGGAGATTTTAATACGGTCTTAAGTGCCCGAGGGTGTTAGTTTGTAGTGTGATTTCCTTTCCGGTCCATAGAGGTATTTAAGGAAATCATGAATGTCATGGATATATTGGAATTAGTGGATATATGGAGACTTAAATACCCTGACCTAGTGAGATATACATGGAGGAGGTTTAATATCCTGACCTAGTGAGAGGTACATGGAGGAGGTTTAATATCCTGACCTAGTGAGATATACATGGAGGAGGTTTAATATCCTGACCTAGTGAGAGGTACATGGAGGAGGTTTAATATCCTGACCTAGTGAGATATACATGGAGGTTTAATATCCTGACCTAGTGAGATATACATGGAGGAGGTTTAATACCCTGACCTAGTGAGATATACATGGAGGTTTAATATCCTGACCTAGTGAGATATACATGGAGGAGGTTTAATATCCTGACCTAGTGAGATATACATGGAGGAGGTTTAATACCCTGACCTAGTGAGATATACATGGAGGTTTAATATCCTGACCTAGTGAGATATACATGGAGGAGGTTTAATATCCTGACCTAGTGAGAGGTACATGGAGGAGGTTTAATATCCTGACCTAGTGAGATATACATGGAGGAGGTTTAATATCCTGACCTAGTGAGAGATACATGGAGGAGGTTTAATATCCTGACCTAGTGAGATATACATGGAGGTTTAATACCCTGACCTAGTGAGAGATACATGGAGGAGGCTTAATCAAGCTAGTTGTCTTGATTACTTTCTTATGTCATTCTCTCTGGCACCAAAAGTTTAAAAAAAAGAAGTGTTGATAGGGGACAGAATGCTGTCGGATCATCAAATAATTGGCATATATATTACTCTTACAGAATTTCCACATGGGCGAGGATATTGGAAATTTAATCAAAGCCTAAGAAATTGTAAATTGTTTATCAGAATAATTTATAACTGACTTTTTCCAGACATAAGGTGAAGCAGTAGGTGAAGCAGATAATATATATATATATATATATATATATTAAATAAAGGTGAAATATATATATATATATTTCACCTTTATTTAACCAGGTAAGCTAGTTGAGAACAAGTTCTCATTTACAACTGTGACCTGGCCAAGATAATGAAAAGCAGTGTGACACAAACAACAGAGTTACACATGGGATAAACAAACGTTCAGTCAATAACACAATAGACACGTCTATATACAGTGTGTGCAAATGGCGTGAGGAGGTAAGGCAATAAATAGGCCAATAGTAGCAAAGTAATTACAATTTAGCAAATTAACACTGGAGTGATAAATGAGCAGATGATGATGTGCAAGTAGAGATACTTGTGTGCAAAAGAGCAGAAATGTAAATAAAAACAATATGGGGATGAGGTAGGTAGATTGGGTGGGCTATTTACAGATGGACGTTGTACAGCTGCAGCGGTCGGTTAGCTGCTCAGATAGCTGATGTTTAAAGTTAGTGAGGGAGATATAACTCTGGCTTCAGCGGTTTTTGCAATTCGTTCCAGTCACTGGCAGCAGAGAACAATAAAATCCCCTTATTGTATGGGACCCTTTTCAATGTGCCTTGAGGCCATGCAATTCAGTACTCATCTATAAAACACAAGCAATTTAGATCAAAAGAGTCCGTATTAACAAAGGAAATTGAAGGACTAACAGTACAGTTAGATAGCAATAAAAATTGTACCATAGAGGCACAGAATAAGTTAGAGGAGAAACAAAAAGAAATGTAGGAACTGATTCAAGAAAGATCCAGTGTAATATATTATGAAAATAAAGCGAACATAGAAATGCTACCAACGTTGGATTTTTTTACTGAAACTTGTTATAAATGATGGAGTCATGATTCCCTGAACTATATTTTGAAAGAGGAAGTAAAGAATATGTTTTCGTTTCAGTCTCCTCCATCTCCGCTAACCGAAGCTAATTGTATGGGATTTTTTTCCTGTCAATAATGTAAAATTAACATCTCTAAAGAAAGACTCGTGTGACGGCCAAATTACAGAGGAGGAACTTCTTGATGGAATTAAAGCATTTAAGTCTGGGAAAACGAGTTGAGGTATACCAAACTTTTGATATACTCAGAGGACCATCATTAGCATGTTGTTAACCACTCCTATATAAACGGTAGATTATCAGACACTCAACAAGAAGGTCTGATATCATTATTACTGAAATAGGATCCAAGTGGTATATATAAAGATACAGTCCATTTAAAAAAATTGGAGGCCTCTTACAGTTCAGTGTTGTGAGGCAAAATTCTAGCAAAAATGCAAACATTTTAGCTAAATACTTGGCGCATAGAAATCAAAAGGTATTGTCTGGTATTATTCATCCAAAATATATATATATTTTTTAGAAGGACGATACATTGGAGATAATATAAGACAAGTACTGGAAACAATAGAATACTATGACATATCGGGGAAACCAGGCCTGGTTTTCATAGCTGATTTTGAAAAGGCTTTTGATAAAGTACGACTGGAGTTTATATATAAATGCCATGATTATTTCAATTTTGGAGAATCTCTTATAAAAATGGGTTAAAGTTATGTATAGTAACCCTAGGTGTAAAATCATAAATAATGGCTACATCTGAGAAGGTTTAAAACTGTCAAGAGGAGTAAAACAAGGTTGTCCACTATCGACATATCTATTTATTATTTCCATTGAAATGTTAGCTATTAAATCAGTTCCAACAATAATATTAAGGGATTCAAAATTCGTGGCTTAAAAACAAAGTTGTCATTGTACGCTGATGATTCATGTTCTTTTAAAACCACAAGTAGAATCCCTCCACAGCCTGGGGTGGCAGGGTAGCCTAGTGGTTAGAGCATTTGACTAGCAACCGGAAGGAAACCCCCGAGCTGACATGGTACAAAATCTGTCATTCTGCCCCTGAACAAGCCACTGCTCCTAGGCCGTCATTGAAAATAAGAATTTGTTCTTAACTGACTTGCCTAGTTAAATAAAGGTAAAAAAAAAAGAGTATCTAGATACTTTTGCTAACCTCTGGATTAAAAATCACATTTTGATAAGTCTATTCGTATTACATATTGGATCACAAAAAAATGAGTAGTTTACCAATAAAATGGTCTGACGGAGATGTGGACATACTCGGTATACAAATCCCGAAAGAAAGAAATCTTATTCCAATAAATGTTTATAGAAAGTTAACAAAAATAGATGCGATCTTCCATGGAAAGGAAAATACCTGTCTATTGGTGGAAAAATCACCCTGATTAACTCTTTAGTCATATTACAGTTTACCCTGATTAACTCTTTAGTCATATCCCAGTTTACCCTGATTAACTCTTTAGTCATATCCCAGTTTACCCTGATTAACTCTTTAGTCATATCCCAGTTTACCCTGATTAACTCTTTAGTTATATCACAGTTTACCCTGATGAACTCTTTAGTCATATCCCAGTTTACCCTGATGAACTCTTTAGTCATATCCCAGTTTACCCTGATTAACTCTTTAGTCATATCCCAGTTTACCCCGATGAACTCTTTAGTCATATCCCAGTTTACCCTGATTAACTCTTAAGTCACATCCCAGTTTACCCTGATTAACTCTTTAGTCATATCCCAGTTTACCCTGATTAACTCTTTAGTCATATCCCAGTTTACCCTGATTAACCCTTTAGTCATATCCCAGTTTACCCTGATTAACTCTTTAGTCATATCCCAGTTTACCCTGATTAACTCTTTAGTCATATCCCAGTTTACCCTGATTAACTCTTTAGTCATATCCCAGTTTACCCTGATTAACTCTTTAGTTATATCACAGTTTACCCTGATGAACTCTTTAGTCATATCCCAGTTTACCCTGATGAACTCTTTAGTCATATCCCAGTTTACCCTGATTAACTCTTTAGTCATATCCCAGTTTACCCTGATGAACTCTTTAGTCATATCCCAGTTTACCCTGATTAACTCTTTAGTCACATCCCAGTTTACCCTGATTAACTCTTTAGTCATATCCCAGTTTACCCTGATTAACTCTTTAGTCATATCCCAGTTTACCCTGATGAACTCTTTAGTCATATCCCAGTTTACCCTGATTAACTCTTTAGTCATATCCCAGTTTACCCTGATTAACTCTTTAGTCATATCACAGTTTACCCTGATTAACTCTTTAGTCATATCACAGTTTACCCTGATGAACTCTTTAGTCATATCACAGTTTACCCTGATGAACTCTTTAGTCATGTCACAGTTTACCCTGATGAACTCTTTAGTCACATCACAGTTTACCCTGATTAACTCTTTAGTCACATCCCAGTTTACCCTGATTAACTCTTTAGTCACATCCCAGTTTACCCTGATGAACTCTTTAGTCATATCCCAGTTTACCCTGATGAACTCTTTAGTCATATCACAGTTTACCCTGATGAACTCTTTAGTCACATCACAGTTTACCCTGATGAACTCTTTAGTCATATCACAGTTTACCCTGATGAACTCTTTAGTCATATCCCAGTTTACCCTGATGAACTCTTTAGTCATATCCCAGTTTACCCTGATTAACTCTTTAGTCATATCCCAGTTTACCCTGATGAACTCTTTAGTCATACCACAGTTTACCTATATGCTTTTGCCTACACCTGCTTTTTAGATTATATGAACATAAAATATTCAATTTAATTTGGAATGGCAAGCCAGACAAAATTAAAAGGGCCTATTTATATAACGAATATGAATTCGGAGGGCAGAAATGATTAAATATTAAAGCATTAGACCTCAATAAAGGCATCAGTCATATAAACATTATACTTAAATCCAAACTGGTTCTCTAGTAAATTGGTAGGAATGTCTCACCATGTTCAAGAATGGCCTTTTTCCCCTTTCTTCAGATTACAACTGCTCACTTTTGGTATTTTGAAAACAAAAAATATCCAAAATATTGTTATTGTTTAAACAAGCCTTAGAAAGTTGGTTGCAATTTCAGTTTAATCCATCTCAAAAGACAGAACAAATAATTTAACAAATTGTGGTTTAACTCAAATATATTAATTGATAAAAAAAATAAAGGTATTTAATTTTTTTTCTCATAAATAGGACTGGTGGAGTTGTCACACATGCAGCTAGCAGAGATATGGAAATGTCTGCTCTACCCAAAATTACAACCAACTAATTGCAGCGTTACCACATAAAATGGAAGAGGCAAGTAGAAGGGGGAAAAGGTAAGGAACTTGTCTGTCAGCCCTGTATTAAAGAACATTAATGGTTAAAGAAAATTGTGATAAACATCAATTTCATTTCAGGACCCCCCCAAAAATTGATAGCTGTGCCATATAAATGGCAAAATAGTTGAAGAGATTTTTGATGTAGCCATTCCATGGCACGTTGTTTATGAATTGATACGCAAAACAACGCCGGATTCAAAACTTCTAATTTTTACATTTAAATTATACAAAATTCTTGTAACGAATAGAATGTTATATATATGGGGGATACAATCTTCCCAGCTCTGCAGATTTTACAGTGAGGATGCAGTCATTAGGTCATTTATTTTGGTATTGTCCACATGTAGCTCGTTTTTGGTCACAGGTCCAGGAATGGCTGAAGAATTGCAACATTTTCCTAGAACTAGCGCTGCAGATAGTAATACTGGGTGATTTGAAAAGTCATAGTCAATAATATTATTTTAGCAAACATGTTTAATTTACAATCTGTAGATGAGAATAGATAATAATAATAATGAGAATAGAAAGGTTCAGTACTTTTGTGAAGCAAATGTATGACTTATAGAAATCCAAAATGGATGGTGTTAAGAGATAGATGGGAGGGTTTGAATGGAGTTGAAGGGTGGGACGAATAACAAGATAACCAATGTAAAATGTACAGGGTCTGTAAAATGTATATAGGTTCAGAAATTGTGAAATTGCACAGTTAGAAATCGAACTGATGGACATCAGAATTAAAGGACTAAAAAACTAAATATTACTATTGTAAAATGTGTATATTGTGTTGTTGTTTATTAGTTTACTCCAATTGGGGGGGGGGAAGGGTGGTAGGGTTTGGGGGAATAATAAAGGTGTATATATATATATATATATATATATATATATATATATATATATATATATATATATATATATATATATATATATATATATATATATTTATATATATATTTTCCCTCCAAAATATGGGGGATTTGAAATGATGCAAACAATTATATTAATGGAAGCAACAATCTTTCTCCAATATTAAGCTGATCCTCCCCTAGAATTAAAAAAAATAAATAGGGCTGAAGGCTATAACTGGTTCTCACAAACGAGCTGGGAAAATACCTCACAAAAGCACAAACAGAATGAACTGAACTAAATAAGGAGCTGATGAGACCAGGTGAGTAACTAACACAGGTGCTTCAATGAAAAAAATGAAAGACAGGGCTACGTTCCAGAACACAAATAAACAGGACTACGTTCCAGAACACAAAGAAACAGGGCAACGTTCCAGAACACAAATAAACAGGGCTACGTTCCAGAACACAAAGAAACAGGGCAACGTTCCAGAACACAAATAAACAGGGCTACGTTCCAGAACACAAAGAAACAGGGCAACGTTCCAGAACACAAAGAAACAGGGCAACGTTCCAGAACATAAAGAAACAGGGCTACGTTCCAGAACACAAATAAACATGGCACCGTTCCAGAACACAAAGAAACAGGGCAACGTTCCAGAACACAAAGAAACAGGGCAACGTTCCAGATCACAAAGAAACATGGCAACATTCCAGAACACAACGAAACAGGGCAACGTTCTAGAACACAAAGAAGCAGGGCTACGTTCCAAATCACAACGAAAAGGGCAACGTTCCAGAACACAAAGAAACAGGGCTAAGTTCCAGAACACAAAGAAACAGGGCAACATTCCAGAACACAACTAAACAGGGCAAAGTTCCAGAACACAACAAAACAGGGCTAAGTTCCAGAACACAAAGAAACAGGGCTAAGTTCCAGAACACAACAAAACAGAGCAAAGTTCCAGAACACAACAAAACAGGGCTAAGTTCCAGAACACAAAGAAACAGGGCTAAGTTCCAGAACACAACAAAACAGGGCTAAGTTCCAGAACACAACAAAACAGGGCTAAGTTCCAGAACACAACAAAACAGGGCTACGTTCCAGAACACAACAAAACAGGACTACGTTCCAGAACACAACAAAACAGGACTACATTCCAGAACACAACAAAACAGGACTACGTTCCAGAACACAACAAAACAGGACTACGTTCCAGAACACAACAAAACAGGACTACGTTCCAGAATACAACAAAACAGGGCTACGTTCCAGAACATAAAGAAACAGGGCACAAGGTTGACTAAGAAAATAAATAGGGAAACAATAGCCAACTGTATTTATGGTATATTTAAAAATCACGAGCAGCAAAACAGTCAACAGATATTTTGCTTTGTATTTATATTGGACATCATTTTTGGTCCCGTTTCAGTGAAATGTTTGGACTCATCATACCCATTGCATGAAAGGCGTCAGTGACTGTAGGAAGCCTGTTTAGCAACATCAAGTTATTTAAAAACACTGCTTATAGTTTTTTGTTTATCATTTAGTAATAAAAAAAAGAGATCTAATTTTGATCGCTGTCCGTGGTGCTGAATCAGCTTGTATGATAGGCTATGTCTGCCTGTTTATTTACCTTTCAAGTGGAAAAGACACTACTGGCCAGATCAATGGCCATGGTAGGATATTGCTATACACTGAGTATACAAAACATTGTCGAATGAAGGGGAGGAGACTGGTGTTACAAGAATTATGTTCTCAATGTTCATTACCCAATGTAATTAAACTACTCGGTCTGCAACCCAGAATGTGTAAGATACTGGTTGAATGAAACATACGGAGGCCCAGCTAAATAGTCAAAATGTTTTTTCACGAGAGTGCTGGTTCGTTGTACAAAACCGTTCATTTAATACGGGCTCCTTACGCACATACTGTCTCCCAGCAGACATAGATTATGGAGACCGTGAGAAGCACTCCCTGTCCTCCCCCAAGATTAGGGAGGCCGTGAGAAGTACTCCCCGTCCTCTCCCAAATCTCTTAGTGGCCCCTAGCCAAGGTCGGCACCGAACTTTGCTCAGACAGACTGTGTTTAAGATACTATAGAGACATATTGTACAGTTATATTGTTTTACCGTAATTCTGACGAAAACTACACACATCCTTCATTTTATGATTCTAATCAATTTCATACAATTATATGGTTTCAGGGTGGAATATTCTAATCATTCATTTAAACATAGAAATTCCATTAACAACTGGTTAAAGAAGGATGTTTAAGCCTTGAGACCACTGAGTTATAGATTGTGTATGTCTGCCATTCAGAGGGTGAATGCGCAGGACAAAATATATAAGTGCCTTTGAACGGGGGTATGGTAGTAGGTGCCAAGTGCACCGGTTTGTGTTGAGAACTGCAACGCTGCTGGGTTTTTCACACTCAACAGTTTCCTGTGTGTATCAAGACTGATCCACCACCCAAAGAACACCCAACCAGATTTACACAACTGTGGGAAGCGTTGGAGTCCACATGGGCCAGCATCTTTGTGACACCTTCTATACTCAGTGCCCTGACAAATGGAGGCTGTTCTGAGGGCAGAAGGGGGAGGAGTCCAACTCAGTATTAGGAAGGTGTTCTTAATGTTTTGTGCGGTTTATCTCATCTCATTTCTCATCTAATTTCTGTGAATATTTGTCCGAAGTGTTTGATCCGGAATATTCCGGCTTGGTGGGAAGGTCTGTGGAAAGTCACAGCAGTGTAGAACAGCTCTCTGTCAGAGCGGAAAATTGGGGGAAAATGACATGATTAGACCTAATGGGATCTGTCTCTCTCGCTTTCATTCTCTCTGGCTCTACTCTCTTTCACTTTGCCTCATTCACTCTCTCTCTCTCTCTCTCTTTCTCTCTCTCTCTCCTTGTTGTTATTGCTCTATCAGCCTTCTAGCCAATCAGTAGGCCGCTAGCCAATCAGTAGGCCTCTAGCCAATCAGTAGGCCTCTAGCCGATCTATGACGTTTATGACACAGATGTCTGTGTGAGTGAGGGAATGGAGGAGAGAGAGAAAGAGAGAGGGGTTTTAAATCAGCGCTGATTAAATGTCCTTCCTCTGTGTCCTTTGTCTGGGGGGCAAGAGGAGAAGGGGGAGGGAGGGAAAAAGAGAGAGGGAGAGAGGGGAAAGAGAGAGAGAGGGGGAGGGAGAGAGGAGAAAAGAGAGGGGGGAGAGAGAGAGGGCGAGAGAGAGAGAGAGAGAGAGAGAGAGAGAGAGAGAGAGAGAGAGGGAGAGAGAGAGAGGAGAAAAGAGAGGTGGAGAGAGAGGGAGAGAGGAGAAAAGAGGGAGAGAGAGAGAGAGAGAGAGGAGAAAAGAGAGAGGGAGAGAGAGAGAGAGGGAGAGAGGAGAAAAGAGAGGGGAGAGAGAGAGCGAGAGCGAGAGAGGGGAAAAGAGAGAGGGAGAGAGGGGAAAAAAGAGAGGGAGCGAAAGAGAGGGAGAGAGAGAGGGAAAGAGAGAGAGAGAGAGTAGAAAAGAGAGGGCGAGAGAGAGAGAGAGAGAGGAGAAAAGAGAGGGAGAGAGTGGGAGAGAGAGAGGAGAAAAGAGAGGGGGAGAGAGAGGGAGATATATCTGGTATCACCCTACACAACACTGAAATCAAGTGTCTGCTGTACGCAGATGACCTGGTGCTGCTGTCTCCCACTAAGGAGGGTCTGCTGTAGACAGATGACCTGGTGCTGCTGTCTCCCACTAAGGAGGGTCTGCTGTAGACAGATGACCTGGTGCTGCTGTCTCCCACTAACGAGGGTCTGCTGTATGCAGATGACCTGGTGCTGCTGTCTCCCACTAAGGAGGGTCTGCTGTAGACAGATGACCTGGTGCTGCTGTCTCCCACTAAGGAGGGTCTGCTGTAGACAGATGACCTGGTGCTGCTGTCTCCCACTAACGAGGGTCTGCTGTACGGAGATGACCTGGTGCTGCTGTCTCCCACTAAAGAGGGTCTGCTGTAGACAGATGACCTGGTGCTGCTGTCTCCCACTAACGAGGGTCTGCTGTACGCAGATGACCTGGTGCTGCTGTCTCCCACTAAGGAGGGTTTGCTGTAGACAGATGACCTGGTGCTGCTGTCTCCCACTAAAGAGGGGTTACAGCAGCACCTAGATCGTCTCCACAGGTTCTGTCAAACCTGGACTCTGACCGTTATCCACAGGTTCTGTCAGACCTGGACTCTGACCGTTAACCACAGGTTCTGTCAGACCTGGGCTCTGACCATTAACCTAAAAAACCCAAATATAATGATATTCCAAAAAAGGTCTGGAAATAAGGATGACAAATATAAATTCTATTTGGACACAGTTCTATTAGAACACAGCAAAAACTACACATATCTAGGACTGAATATCAGCAACCCCCAAAACCATGTAGTACCACCCCCAACACCATGTAGAACCACCCCCAACACCATGTAGTACCACCCCCAAAACCATGTAGTACCACCCACAACACCATGTAGTACCACCCCCAACACCATGTAGTACCACCCCCAAAACCATGTAGTACCACCCCCAACACCATGTAGTACCACCCCCAACACCATGTAGTACCACCCCAACACCATGTAGTACCACCCCCAACACCATGTAGTACCACCGCCAACACCATGTAGTACCACCCACAACACCATGTAGTACCACCCCCAACACCATGTAGTACAACCCACAACACCATGAAGGACCACCCCCAACACCATGTAGTACCACCCCCAACACCATGTAATACCACCCCCAACACCATGTAGTACCACCCACAACACAGCACCATGTAGTACCACCCACAACACCATGTAGTACCACCCCCAACACCATGTAGTACCACCCACAACACCATGCAGTACCACCCACAACACCATATAGTACCACCCACAACACCATGTAGTACCACCCACAACAACCATGTAGTACCACCCACAACACAGCACCATGTAGTACCACCCACAACACGGCACCATGTAGTACCACCCACAACACCATGTAGTACCATCTCCAACACCATGTAGTAACACCCACAACACCATGTAGTACCACCCACAACACCATGTAGTACCACCCACAACACCATGTAGTACCACCCACAACACCATGTAGTACCACCCACAACACCATGTAGTACCACTCACAACACCATGTAGTACCACCCACAACACCATGTAGTACCACCCACAACACAGCACCATGTAGTACCACCCACAACACGGCACCATGTAGTATCACCCACAGCGCCCAGTAGTACCACTCACAACACTGCACCATGTAGTATCACCCACAACACCATGTAGTACCACCCCAACACCATGTAGTACCACCCACAACACCATGTAGTACCACCCACAACACCATGTAGTACCACCCACAACACCATGTAGAACCACCCCCAACACCATGTAGTACCACCCCCAACACCATGTAGTACCACCCACCCACCCACAAAATCATGTAGTACCGCTCACCCACCCACAACACTGTGTAGTACCACCCACAACACCATGTAGTACCACCCACAACACCATGTAGTACCGCTCACCCACCCACAACACCATGTAGTACCACCCCAACACCATGTAGTACCACCCACAACACCATGTAGTACCACCCACAACACCATGTAGTACCACCCCCAACACCATGTAGTACCACCCACAACACCATGTTTCACCACCCACAACACCATGTAGTACCACCCACAACACAGCACCATGTAGTACCACCCACAACACCATGTAGTACCATCTCCAACACCATGTAGTACCACCCACAACACCATGTAGTACCACCCACAACACCATGTAGTACCACCCACAACACCATGTAGTACCACCCACAACACCATGTAGTACCACCCACAACACCATGTAGTACCACTCACAACACCATGTAGTACCACCCACAACACCATGTAGTACCACCCACAACACAGCACCATGTAGTACCACCCACAACACGGCACCATGTAGTATCACCCACAGCGCCCAGTAGTACCACTCACAAAGTTGCACCATGTAGTATCACCCACAACACCATGTAGTACCACCCCAACACCATGTAGTACCACCCACAACACCATGTAGTACCACCCACAACACCATGTAGTACCACCCACAACACCATGTAGTACTATCTCCAACACCATGTAGTACCACCCCAACACCATGTAGTACCACCCACTACACCATGTAGTACCACCCACAACACCATGTAGTACCACCCACAACACCATGTAGTACCACTCACAACACCATGTAGTACCACCCACAACACCATGTAGTACCACCCACAACACAGCACCATGTAGTACCACCCACAACACTGCACCATGTAGTATCACCCACAGCACCCAGTAGTACCACTCACAACACTGCACCATGTAGTATCACCCACAACGCCATGTAGTACCACCCCAACACAATGTAGTACCACCCACAACACCATGTAGTACCACCCACAACACCATGTAGTACCACCCACAACACCATGTAGTACCACCCACAACACCATGTAGTACCACCCACAACACAGCACCATGTAGTACCACCCACAACACGGCACCATGTAGTATCACCCACAGCGCCATGTAGTACCACCCACAACACATCACCATGTAGTATCACCCACAACACCATGTAGTACCACCCACAACATCATGTAGTACCACCCACAACACCATGTAGTACCACTCACAACACCATGTAGTACCACCCACAACACCATGTAGTACCACCCACAACACCATGTAGTACCACTCACAACACCATGTAGTACCACCCACAACACAACACCATGTAGTACCACCCACAACACAGCACCATGTAGTACCACCCACAACACGGCACCATGTAGTATCACCCACAGCGCCATGTAGTACCACCCACAACACAGCACCATGTAGTATCACCCACAACACCATGTAGTACCACCCACAACACATGTAGTACCACCCACAACACCATGTAGTACCACTCACAACACCATGTAGTACCACCCACAACACCATGTAGTACCACCCACAACACCATGTAGTACCACCCACAACACCATGTAGTACCACCCACAACACAGCACCATGTAGTACCACCCACAACACGGCACCATGTAGTATCACCCACAGCGCCCAGTAGTACCACTCACAACACTGCACCATGTAGTATCACCCACAACACCATGTAGTACCACCCCAACACCATGTAGTACCACCCACAACACCATGTAGTACCACCCACAACACCATGTAGTACCACCCACAACACCATGTAGTACCACCCACAACACCATGTAGTACCACCCACAACACAGCACCATGTAGTACCACCCACAACACTGCACCATGTAGTATCACCCACAACGCCATGTAGTACCACCCCAACACAATGTAGTACCACCCACAACACCATGTAGTACCACCCACAACACCATGTAGTACCACCCACAACACCATGTAGTACCACCCACAACACCATGTAGTACCACCCACAACACAGCACCATGTAGTACCACCCACAACACGGCACCATGTAGTATCACCCACAGCGCCATGTAGTACCACCCACAACACATCACCATGTAGTATCACCCACAACACCATGTAGTACCACCCACAACATCATGTAGTACCACCCACAACACCATGTAGTACCACTCACAACACCATGTAGTACCACCCACAACACCATGTAGTACCACCCACAACACCATGTAGTACCACTCACAACACCATGTAGTACCACCCACAACACAACACCATGTAGTACCACCCACAACACAGCACCATGTAGTACCACCCACAACACGGCACCATGTAGTATCACCCACAGCGCCATGTAGTACCACCCACAACACAGCACCATGTAGTATCACCCACAACACCATGTAGTACCACCCACAACACATGTAGTACCACCCACAACACCATGTAGTACCACTCACAACACCATGTAGTACCACCCACAACACCATGTAGTACCACCCACAACACCATGTAGTACCACCCACAACACCATGTAGTACCACCCACAACACAGCACCATGTAGTACCACCCACAACACGGCACCATGTAGTATCACCCACAGCGCCCAGTAGTACCACTCACAACACTGCACCATGTAGTATCACCCACAACACCATGTAGTACCACCCCAACACCATGTAGTACCACCCACAACACCATGTAGTACCACCCACAACACCATGTAGTACCACCCACAACACCATGTAGTACCACCCACAACACCATGTAGTACCACCCACAACACAGCACCATGTAGTACCACCCACAACACAGCAGCATGTAGTAGTGATGGTTGCTGATAATGGGCCTCTATACGCCTATGTAGATATTCCATAAAAAATCAGCCGTTTCCAGCTACAATAGTAATTTACAACATTAACAATGTCTACACTGAATTTCTGATCAATTTGATGTTATTTTAATGGACCGAAAAATGTGCTTTTCTTTCAAAAACAAAGACATTTCCAAGTGACCCCAAACTGTTGACCGGTAGTGTTTATCTGCCATGGCCCTTCAAGAACAACACAGTGTTGAGGTAACCCAATGGCCCTTCAAGAACAACACAGTGTAGAGGTAACCCAATGGCCCTTCAAGAACAACACAGTCTAGAGGTAACCCAATGGCCCTTCAAGAACAACACAGTGTTGAGGTAACCCAATGGCCCTTCAAGAACAACACAGTGTAGAGGTAACCCAATGGCCCTTCAAGAACAACACAGTCTAGAGGTAACCCAATGGCCCTTCAAGAACAACACAGTCTAGAGGTAACCCAATGGCCCTTCAAGAACAGCACAGTGTAGAGGTAACCCAATGGCCCTTCAAGAACAACACAGTCTAGAGGTAACCCAATGGCCCTTCAAGAACAACACAGTCTAGAGGTAACCCAATTGCCCTTCAAGAACAACACAGTCTAGAGGTAACCCAATGGCCCTTCAAGAACAACACAGTCTAGAGGTAACCCAATGGCCCTTCAAGAACAACACAGTGTAGAGGTAATGGGATATCCTTTACAAGACAACAACATTATATAGTGAGCTACATCCAAGACATACACAACACAAAACCACAATTGGCAGCTGATGTATCTTACTGCATGTTCTCTAGGCTTAGAACGAACAACCTTGTGGAGAGACACAAACTCTCTCTCTGTCTCTCTCTGTCTCTCTCTCTCACTCTCACTCTCTCCATGTCCCTCTCTCCCTCTCTCC
>NC_092157.1:3944337-3989337 GCF_045791955.1 Oncorhynchus clarkii lewisi
GCCAGACAGAGCAGGGGCCAGACCGAGCAGGGGCCAGACCGAGCAGGGGCCAGACAGAGCAGCGGCCAGACCGAGCAGGGGCCAGACAGAGCAGGGGGCCAGACACAGCAGGGGTCCAGACACAGCAGGGGGCCAGACACAGCAGGGGTCCAGACACAGCAGGGGGTCAGACGCAGCAGTGGGCCAGACACAGCAGGGGGCCAGACACAGCAGGGGTCAGACACAGCAGGGGGTCAGACACAGCAGGGGTCCAGACACAGCAGGGGGTCAGACACAGCAGGGGTCCAGACACAGCAGGGGTCCAGACAAAGCAGGGGCCAGACAGAGCAGGGGCCAGACAGAGCAGGGGCCAGACAGAGCAGGGGGTCAGATGCAGCAGGGGGCAAGACACAGCGGGGGCCAGACACAGTGTGTACACTCTGTTCTAAATGCCTGGAGCCTAATGCAGAGTAACACCCCAGGACACACATACACACACAAACACAAATTAGCTACACACACAGGAGCTGATGGAAGAGGTAGAATCACACACACACACACACACACACACACACACACACACACACACACACACACACACACACACACACACACACACACACACACACACACACACACAGGCCACGGCACACATCCTTGGATTCCCAAAGACCTCAGCAGAGTGGAATACTTAACCTCTTCATTCTACTAGTATAGTAATGTACTAGTATAGTAATATCTTCTAATAGCATAGTAATATATTTCTACTAATGTAGTAATCTAGTAGTATAGTAATCTCTTCTAGTAGTATAGTGATCTAGTAGTATATTAATCTATTCTTGTAGTATAGTAATCTAGTAGTATAGTAATCTAGTAGTATTGTAATCTAGTAGTATATTAATCTATTCATGTAGTATAGTAATCTCTTCTAGTAGTACAGTAATCTAGTAGTATAGTAATCTAGTAGTTTAGTAATCTAGTAGTATAGCAATCTATTCGTGTAGTTTAGTAATCTCTTCTAGTAGTATAGTAATCTAGTAGTATAGTAATCTGGTAGTATATTAATCTATTCTAGTAGTATAGTACACTCTTCTAGTAATATAGTAATCTATTCTAGTAGAAAATGAATCTAGTAGTATAGTAATCTGGTAGTATGGTTATCTCCTCTAGTAGTATAGTACCCTCTCCTATTAGTACAGTCATCTATTCTTGTAGTATAGTAATCTGGTAGTATAGTAATCTCTTCTAGTAGTATAGTACCCTCTCCTATTAGTACAGTAATCTCTTCTTGTAGTATAGTAATCTTGTAGTATAGTACCCTCTCCTATTAGTACAGTAATCTATTCTAGTAGTATAGTAATCTGGTAGTATAGTAATCTATTATTGTAGTATAGTAATCTATTCTTGTAGTATTGTAATCTAGGTTAACCCAGAAGTAAAACCCATAAGTAAAATATGTGTGGGCACATGCGCAAATCACTTCAAGCCAAGCAGTTGAAGCACCGCCTTCTCCCAATCCCGATAGGTCCAAATACCCAGTGACGAAAACCCAAAGACCGGAACTAATGCGGCTCGTTATTTCACGCAACCCATTCAGTCCCGACAGAGTCTTCGGTGATATGATACTCTGCCCAATCTCGCTGACTAGTTTCAAGTTTGGTCACATGCACAGGTATAGTAGAAAGGCTTCACTTGCAAGTCCTACAGTGCAATACTCAATATAACAAGAAGTACAACCAAGAAACCCCCTACGAGAAATAAGAAGTAAGAAAATGTGTTATAAATGTACACTGTGCAGTCTAACTGATGTTGTGAGAGTCTCTCTGGTTGTTTAAAGAACAGTAGTGACATTGGGATGTCCGGGCCTATTACAGAACATTGGGATGTCCGGGCCTATTACAGAACATTGGGATATCCAGGCCTATTACAGAACATTGGGATATCCAGGCCTATTACAGAACATTGGGATGTCCGGGCCCATTACAGAACATTGGGATATCCAGGCCTATTACAGAACATTGGGATATCCAGGCCTATTACAGAACATTGGGATATCCAGGCCTATTACAGAACATTGGGATATCCAGGCCTATTACAGAACATTGGGATATCCAGGCCTATTACAGAACATTGGGATATCCAGGCCTATTACAGAACATTGGGATGTCCGGGCCTATTACAGAACATTGGGATATCCAGGCCTATTACAGAACATTGGGATATCCAGGCCTATTACAGACCATTGGGATATCCAGGCCTATTACAGAACATTGGGATATCCAGGCCTATTACAGAACATTGGGATATCCAGGCCTATTACAGAACATTGGGATATCCAGGCCTATTACAGACCATTGGGATATCCAGGCCTATTACAGAACATTGGGATATCCAGGCCTATTACAGAACATTGGGATATCCAGGCCTATTAAAGAACATTGGGATATCCAGGCCTATTACAGAACATTGGGATGTCCGGGCCTATTACAGAACATTGGGATGTCCAGGCCTATTACAGAACATTGGGATATCCAGGCCTATTACAGAACATTGGGATATCCAGGCCTATTACAGACCATTGGGATATCCAGGCCTATTACAGAACATTGGGATATCCAGGCCTATTACAGAACATTGGGATATCCAGGCCTATTACAGAACATTGGGATATCCAGGCCTATTACAGAACATTGGGATATCCGGGCCTATTACAGAACATTGGGATGTCCGGGCCTATTACAGAACATTGGGATATCCAGGCCTATTACAGAACATTGGGATATCCAGGCCTATTACAGAACATTGGGATATCCGGGTCTATTACAGAACATTGGGATATCCGGGCCTATTACAGAACATTTGGATATCCGGGCCTATTACAGAACATTGGGATATCCAGGCCTATTACAGAACATTGGGATATCCAGGCCTATTACAGAACATTGGGATATCCAGGCCTATTACAGAACATTGGGATATCCAGGCCTATTACAGAACATTGGGATGTCCGGGCCTATTACAGAACATTGGGATATCCAGGCCTATTACAGAACATTGGGATATCCGGGCCTATTACAGAACATTGGGATATCCGGGCCTATTACAGAACATTGGGATATCCGGGCCTATTACAGAACATTGGGATATCCAGGCCTATTACAGAACATTGGGATATCCGGGCCTATTAGGGCCTATTACAGAACATTGGGATATCAGGGCCTATTACAGAACATTGGGATATCCGGGCCTATTAGGGCCTATTACAGAACATTGGGATATCAGGGCCTATTACAGAACATTGGGATATCCAGGCCTACCTCCGTAGAGAAAAGTATTATCGATGAACGGAATGTTTGGCTGAAGTGTAAAAAGTGTGCATTCCTATTTTAAACGTAGTTTTGTCTTTGATACCTAAGTATGTACTGGTTTGTGTGTGGCTGGTGGACGTTGCTGGGTGGGAATGTGGTGAAGAGGAACGAAGGTGGAAAGAAAGACAAGGTGATGAGGTTGAAACCATTAAATTAACATTTTATGGGGAGGAAACTCCACACGATTCAAGGTTGCTGTGTTCACGTCTGTTAACTCTGATCACGGTGACTGAGGTGAAAGCCTCAATCACCGTGAAAAGCCTGATTCTGATTCATTATATATCAGCAGGAGTCTATCAACTCCATCTGATTCTGATTCATTATATACCATCAGGAGTCTATCAACTCCATCTGATTCTGATTCATTATATATCAGCAGGAGTCTAACAACTCCATCTGATTCTGATTCATTATATATCAGCACGAGTCTATCAACTCCATCTGATTCTGATTCATTATATATCAGCACGAGTCTATCAACTCCATCTGATTCTGATTCATTATATATCAGCACGAGTCTATCAACTCCATCTGATTCTGATTCATTATATATCAGCACGAGTCTATCAACTCCATCTGATTCTGATTCATTATATATCAGCAGGAGTCTATCAACTCCATCTGATTCTGATTCATCATATATCAGCAGGAGTCTATCAACTCCATCTGATTCACAGAGACCCTGTTATGAGCAGGTCCAACGCCTAGCACAATATCTCAGATAACCCATTAAGGGTGGTAGACTGTAACCAGTGATCCTATATCTCTGATTACCCATTAAGGGTGGTAGACTGTAACCCCTGACCCTATATCTCTGATTACCCATTAAGGGTGGTAGACTGTAACCTGTGATACTATATCTCTGATTACCCATTAAGGGTGGTAGACTGTAACCCCTGACCCTATATCTCTGATTACCCATTACGGGTGGTAGACTGTAACCTGTGATACTATATCTCTGATTACCCATTAAGGGTGGTAGACTGTAACCTGTGATCCTATATCTCTGATTACCCATTAAGGGTGGTAGACTGTAACCCCTGACCCTATATCTCTGATTACCCATTAAGGGTGTTAGACTGTAACCAGTGATCCTATATCTCAGATAACCCTTATGGGTGGTAGACTGTAACCCGTGATCCTATATCTCTGATTACCCATTAAGGTTGGTAGACTGTAACCTCTGATACTATATCTCAGATAACCCTTATGGGTGGTAGACTGTAACCTGTGATACTATATCTCAGATAACCTTTATGGGTGGTAGACTGTAACAAGACTCAAGATTCAATAAATGTACCTTATTGTTTTGCCGAGGGGTGAAGGTCGTGAAGTGAAGGCTGAATGCCTGATAGTGAAGTTAATTATATGAGCTGAGGTGAAGGTGAAGTATATTAGGTGAAGCCCTGTATGGCGACAGACATGTTCATTCTATGAACTGAATGGAGTGAAGGATGTAAGTGAAACTCCATCTGAAACACTGGTTATTTATGAACGTTGCAATTCACCAGGAAACCCATAGTGGGCGGTAACTGTAAAAAGCCTATACATTACCCTAGGATACCGAGCACTGGCGGTAACTATAGATACAAGGTAGCTTTATTCATTACCCTAGGATACCGAGCACTGGCGGTAACTATAGATACAAGGTAGCTTTATTCATTACCCTAGGATACCGAGCACTGGCGGTAACTATAGATACAAGGTAGCTTTATTCATTACCCTAGGATACCGAGCACTGGCAGTAACTATAGATACAAGGTAGCTTTATTCATTACCCTAGGATACCGAGCACTGGCGGTAACTATAGATACAAGGTAGCTTTATTCATTACCCTAGGATACCGAGCACTGGCGGTAACTATAGATACAAGGTAGCTTTATTCATTACCCTAGGATACCTAGCACTGCCGGTAACTATAGATACAAGGTAGCTTTATTCATTACCCTAGGATACCGAGCACTGGCGGTAACTATAGATACAAGGTAGCTTTATTCATTACCCTAGGATACCGAGCACTGGCGGTAACTATAGATACAAGGTAGCTTTATACATTACCCTAGGATACCTAGCACTGCCGGTAACTATAGATACAAGGTGTATATTTAGTTATTTAGTGAAAAAAGGTGTATATTTAGTTATTTAGTGAAAAAGGTGTATATTTAGTTATTTAGTGAAACAAGGTGTATATTTAGTTATTTAGTGAAACAAGGTGTATATTTAGTTATTTAGTGAAACAAGGTGTATATTTAGTTATTTAGTGAAACAACGTGTATATTTAGTTATTTAGTGAAAAAAGGTGTATATTTAGTTATTTAGTGAAAAAGGTGTATATTTAGTTATTTAGTGAAAAAGGTGTATATTTAGTTATTTAGTGAAAAAGGTGTATATTTAGTTATTTAGTGAAATGCCTCAGTTTCCCCTCTTTGCCAATGAAATAGTCATTTAAATAACTGGCGATGTCAAAAGGTTTTGGTGATGAATGAGCCATCTGATTAAACGAAAGACGGAGTTTAATTATTCTTTCTGCCCATAAGATAATTTAGTAGTCCATCACAAGAGATCATTTATCTTAGTTTCATAAAACAGCCGCTTCTCGTTTTTCCCGTTCAGTTTTTAGTGACATTATTTCTCAATTTACAAAATGTCTGCCAATCAGATGTGCAGCCAGATGTATTTCCCTGCTTCATTTCTACAGTTTTTCATCAAAGGACTAAAAGGGGTCTTTTAATCACTATGGTTCCACACACTTCCCGAAGAACCCTTGAAGAAAAGTATTTTCCTAGTAGAAGACTTTACACAGAGGCAGTCAGGTTAGAGACACGCCGTGACTCAGATAGAAGACTGAAGGACTGGAGTAGAACATTACAATTACTCTTTCAAGCTCCTCCTCTCCACTCCTCTCCTCCTCTCCTCCACTCATCCTCTCTTCATCTCCTCCTCTCTACCCCACCTCTCCACTCCTCCTCTCCTCTCCACTCATCCTCTCCACTCCTCCTCTCCTCTCCACTCCACTCCTCCTCTCCACTCCTCCTCTCCACTCCTCTCCACTCCACTCCACTCCTCCACTCC
Source organism: Oncorhynchus clarkii lewisi (assembly GCF_045791955.1). Taxonomy (NCBI): domain Eukaryota; kingdom Metazoa; phylum Chordata; class Actinopteri; order Salmoniformes; family Salmonidae; genus Oncorhynchus; species Oncorhynchus clarkii. The sequence continues at coordinate 3,950,757 of NC_092157.1, forward strand.
ACTCCACTCCTCCTCTCCAGTCCTCCTCTCCACTCCACTCCTCCACTCCTCCTCTCCAGTCCTCCTCTCCTCCACTCATCCTCTCCAATCATCCTCTCCACTGCTCCTCTCCATTCCACTCCACTCCTCCACTCCAGTCCTCCTCTCTAGTCCTCCTCTCCTCCACTCCTCCACTCCTCCTCTCCAGTCCTCCTCTCTAGTCCTCCTCTCCTCCACTCCTCCTCTCCAGTCCTCCTCTCTAGTCCTCCTCTCCTCCACTCCTCCTCTCCAGTCCTCCTCTCCTTCACTCCTCCTCTCCTCTACTCCTCCTCTCCACTCCTCCTCTCCACTCCTCCTCTCCACCCCACCCCACTCCTCTCCTCTCCTCTCCTCTCCTCTCCTCTCCTCTCCTCTCCTCTCCACTCCACTCCACTACACTCCACTCCTCCTCTCCTCTCCACCTGTCTAGATCCTTTGGAATTTACACCTCTGTACCTGCCAATTTGTCCCATCTGCTGTCACAGAGGGGATGAGGATGTTTATGTGGAACACAAACTCCTCTGTCTCAGGCTGCCCTGGTGTTATACCCCCTAACTATCTCTCTCTATGAGGTAGGCTAAAGGCCCTGGTGTTATACCCCCTAACTATCTCTCTCTATGAGGCTAAAGGCCCTGGTGTTATACCCCCTAACTATCTCTCTCTATGAGGCTAAAGGCCCTGGTGTTATACCCCCTAACTATCTCTCTCTATGAGGCTAAAGGCCCTGGTGTTATACCCCCTAACTATCTCTCTCTATGAGGCTAAAGGCCCTGGTGTTATACCCCCTAACTATCTCTCTCTATGAGGCTAAAGGCCCTGGTGTTATACCCCCTAACTATCTCTCTCTATGAGGCTAAAGGCCCTGGTGGTTTCGGTAAGTCTTTCCGCTGCTTTTTATTTTATTTCACCTTTATTTAACCAGGTAGGACAGTTGAGAACAAGTTCTCATTTACAATTGCGACCTGGCCAAGATAAAGCAAAGAGGTTCGACACAAACAACAACACAGTTACACCTGGAGTAAAACAAACATACAGTCAATAATACAGTAGAAACAAGTCTATATACGATGTGAGCAAATGAGGTGAGATAAGGGAGGTAAAGGCAAAAAAAGGCCATGGTGGTGTCGTGTCTTTGGCTATGCCGGATTAATTGATAAAACATGCTATTCTATAAAATAATTTCTCCATAATTAATATCACCTGATTGAACTAATCATGTAAATGTAATTAACTAGAGAGTCGGGCACTACAAAATAATATTTATAGAGCTGTTATCTTCCGAATAAACTCTTAAAGACCTAGTAATATTTTACATCAATAGCAGTCAACATTAATCTTCATCTTACTTCAGTCTCATCTGAAAGTTGTACATTCTTGGTTATCTGCACGAACCCTGGCTAAAAAATTGAATCAGCAATACAAAATTGGTTTTAATAATGTATTTACTAAATACCTAACTAATCAAACATAATTAATATACACATAATTATATCATAACTTGATTACAAATTACGTCATAAGGGAAAACGTCCCTAGTGGGCGGAACAGATATGACAGCTTGTTACACAAAGGAAAAGGGGCTGGGTTGAGTGAAAGAGCGGGAAGACAGGAACAAAGGTGAAGCTGTGCTATCGTAAATACAGTATCTTATGCATTCTAAATTACTGCCCATTTGGAAAAGGAAAATGCAATAAATATTTACTCTGAGTTGCGCTTCAGTAGGTTGGTGGTAGATGGAAGGCTGTGTTGCCAAACCGAGTCCCCTGTCTTTTGAAGAATGTCTCTGGTTGTCAATTGGTTACGTTGTAGTAACGTCGTTGTGTGATAGACGGGATACTCTGTCTGTTCCTTCCTAACCTGCATTTGCAGCTGCGGTCGCTAACTCAACAGCTAGGAGGTATCACTTCTGTAGTGAATAAGAGTTCAAAGTTCATACCATTCGCAACCAAAGCTCCTGCTGATGTTGGCTTCGTCCTGTAGTTATTTTCTGAACCATTCTGACATCGGATTGTCATCCTACCTCATCGGAACAGGAGGTTATATTGTCGTCAAGGCTTTATATAGGAAGGGAGAGGAGGGCGTGTTTGAAAAGTTTTATAGCTCTTGTCCCTTCACTGAGTGAGCAGCCCTATCTTATGAAAACCCACATCTCACATTTTAGAAGCTAAAATCACATTTCATTCCATCACAAATAATTTCATATTCAAATATTTAAATTGAACAACAATTCCATGTGAATCCGATAACTCTGATGTGTAGACCTTCCACTGTAGAGTTTATGTCATCTTATCATTGATGAGAATGTCTCAGATGACAACCGAACTGACATCATATTCATTAAGTACCACTGCATATGTTCAATTGGTCGGATCACCAGAATATAGTTAATTTCCCCCCACCTTCTGATGTTCCCAGAATCTCTATGTTAACCAAGGGGTTTTGCAAATGTAACATCAGTAGGGTAGAGAGTAAAAAGGGGGGAAGAGGTATTTATGACTGTCATAAACCAACCCCCCAGGCCAACATCATGACAGTGGCGAAGTAAATACAATATAGCAAGTAAAACACTGGAATGGTAGATTTGCAGTGGAAGAGTGTGCAAAGTATAGACAGAAATAATGGGTTGCAAAATAAATAAATAAATACAGTAGGGGGAGAGGTAGTTGTTTGGGCTAAATTATAGGTGGGCTATGTACAGGTGCAGTAATCTGTGAGCTGCTCTGACAGCTGGTGCTTAAAGCTAGTGAGGGAGATAAGTGTTTCCAGTTTCAGAGATTGTTTTAGTTTGTTCCAGTCATTGGCAGCAGAGAACTGGAAGGAGAGGCGGCCAAAGGAAGAATTGGCTTAGGGGGTGACCAACGAAATATACCTGCTGGAGCGCGTGCTACAGGTGGGTGCTGCTATGGTGACCAGCGAGCTGAGATAAGGGGGGACTTTACCTAGCAGGTTCTTGTAGATGACCTGGAGCCAGTGGGTTTGGTGACGAGTATGAAGCTAGGGCCAGCCAACGAGAGCATACAGGTCGCAGTGGTGGGTAGTATATGGGGCTTTGGTGACAAAACGGATGGCACTGTGATAGACTGCATTCAATTTGTTGAGTAGGGTATTGGAGGCTGTTTTGTAAATGACATCGCCGAAGTCGAGGATCGGTTGGATGGTCAGTTTTACGAGGGTATGTTTGGCAGCATGAGTGAAGGATGCTTTGTTGCCAAATAGGAATCCGGGGGGGGTGGGGGGGGTGCCTTAAATCGACATCCATGTCTTCGACGCCCGGTTGAACAGTGGGTTAACTCTCTTGTTCTGGGGCAGAACGACAGATTTTTGTCAACTCGGGGATTCGATCCCAGCGGCCTTTCGGTTTTCTGGCCCAAACTGTCTAGAACCTCCTCCCTTTATAGTGTACTACTGTTGACCAGAGCTCTATGGGTCCTGGTTCAAATTGGTGCACTATGTAGGGGATAGGTTGTCATTTGGGACGTGCCCTTCCATAAAGGGCCACATGCTCTGGGCAAGGCTTCAGAAACAGCAGGCTATAATACTCTTTACAAGCACATACACACACACACACAGACCCAAACTCTGCCTTCTCAGCTCTGAGGTTGAATAATATTTGGTCAAAAACAGCAAAGCTCCTACTTAACAGAAACGGAATTAAAAGACACCCCAAAAGAGGAAGTTGCCTCCACTATTTGAATGTAATTTCCTGTAGATTAAATGCACATTTAGGTTCCACAGACGAATAATAATAATAAGGCTACGTATATATTTTAATGAATTGTGTGTGGAAATGAGGGACCAAGTCATTATTATTCGCGTCACAAGCAAGTCTCAAGTCATAAGGTTCGAGTCTAAAGTCAAGACACAAGTAGGTCTGAATACTTTACAGTGCAAATGTAAGCGTCTCTGCTTTCGCAAAACCAGAGAAAATGAAACCAGTGCTTTCTGGTCACTCATCTGATAATGTGAGAGAACCACTAACTCACCCTCCAGTTTGCTGGTCCAATCAGAAGGCTGAGTGTGTTTCAACTAGCCATCTGTTTTTATTTTTTTATTATAAACTACTGTCTCTGGCTGCATGGAGAGTAATCCAAGGAGACTCTGAGCCACAAAACCTGATCAAGTCATCAGTCAAGTAAAAGTCGAGTCCCAAAGTTAGCTAGCGTGTTAACCTTGTCTAGCTAGCTAGCTACGGTAGCTATCTTGATAACCTTATCTAGCTAGTAAATGTCATCTGTTATTGCTGATTTTTTTTTTACTATACCCTATTCAACAGATTAGTCAGCGGGCTCTGTGGCTGGTTCTGGATTTGTCATGAGCATTGATTTAAGGGAAAACTTCCCTACAGATGGACACCACTGAGCTATCTTTGGCGTAGCCATCTATTGTTATTTTAGAGAGATCGACGGAAGCTGTTTATCTCCTGGTCATCTGACTAATAAAACTGTCTATCCCTGCCCTGAACCTCCACCCAGTACCTCCACCCTGAACCTCCACCCAGTACCCTGCCCTGAACCTCCACCCAGTACCTCCACCCTGAACCTCCACCCAGTACCTCCACCCTGAACCTCCACCCAGTACCCTGCCCTGAACCTCCACCCAGTACCTCCACCCTGAACCTCCACCCAGTACCCTGCCCTGATCCTCCACCCAGTACCTCCACCCTGAACCTCCACCCAGTACCCTGCCCTGAACCTCCACCCAGTACCTCCACCCTGAACCTCCACCCAGTACCCTGCCCTGAACCTCCACCCAGTACCCTGCCCTGAACCTGCACCCAGTACCTCCACCCAGTACCCTGCCCTGAACCTCCACCCAGTACCTCCACCCTGAACCTCCAAACTGTACCCTGCCCTGAACCTTCACCCAGTACCTCCACCCAGTACCTCCACCCAGTACCCTGCCCTGTACCTCCACCCAGTACCTCCACCCAGTACCTCCACCCAGTACCCTGCCCTGAACCTCCACCCAGTACCTCCACCCAGTACCTCCACCCAGTACCTCCACCCAATACCTCCACCCAGTACCCTGACCTGAACCTCCACCCAGTACCCTGCCCTGAACCTCCACCCAGTACCTACACCCAGTACCCTGCCCCGAACCTCCACCCAGTACCTCCACCCAGTACCCTGCCCTGAACCTCCACCCGAACCTCCACCCAGTACCCTGCCCTGAACCTCCACCAAGTACCTCCACCCAGTACCCTGCCCTGAACCTCCACACAATACCTCCACCCAGTACCCTGCCCTGAACCTCCACCCCGAACCTCCACCCAGTACCCTGCCCTGAACCTCCACACAATACCTCCACCCAGTACCCTGCCCTGAACCTCCACCCAATACCTCCACCCAGTACCCTGCCCTGAAACTCCACCCCAAACCTCCACCCAGTAACCTGCCCTGAACCTCCACACAATACCTCCACCCAGTACCCTGCCCTGAACCTCCACACAATACCTCCACCCAGTACCCTGCCCTGAACCTCCACCCAGTGACTCCACCCAGTACCCTGCCCTGAACCTCCACCCAGTACCTCCACCCGGTACCCTGCCCTGAACCTCCACCCAGTACCTCCACCCAGTACCCTGCCTTGAACCTCCATCCAGTTCCCTGAACCTTAGACACTGTTACTAGCCAGCCTCCACCCAGTTCCCTGAACCTTGGACACTGCTACTAGCCAGCCTCCACCCAGTTCCCTGAACCTTAGACACTGCTACTAGCCAGCCTCCACCCAGTTCCCTGAACCTTAGACACTGTTACTAGCCAGCCTCCACCCAGTTCCCTGAACCTTAGACACTGTTACTAGCCATCCCCCACCCAGTTCCCTGAACCTTAGACACTGCTACTAGCCAGCCTCCACCCAGTTCCCTGAACCTTAGACACTGTTACTAGCCAGCCTCCACCCAGTTCTCTGAACCTTAGACACTGTTACTAGCCAGCCTCCACCCAGATCCCTGAACCTTAGACACTGTTACTAACCAGCCTCCACCCTGTTCCCTGAACCTTAGACAATGCTACTAGCCAACCTCCACCCAGTACCTCCACCCTGAACCTCCACCCAGTACCCTGCCCTGAACCTCCACCCAGTACCTCCACCCAGTACCCTGCCCTGAACCTCCACCCAGTACCTCCACCCTGAACCTCCACCCAGTACCCTGCCCTGAACCTCCACCCAGTACCCTGCCCTGAACCTGCACCCAGTACCTCCACCCAGTACCTCCACCCAGTACCCTGCCCTGAACCTCCACCCAGTACCTCCACCCAGTACTCCACCCTGAACCTCCACCCAGTACCCTGCCCTGAACCTCCACCCAGTACCTCCACCCAGTACCCTGCCCTGAACCTCCACCCAGTACCTCCACCCAGTACCTCCACCCAGTACCTCCACCCAGTACCTCCACCCAATACCTCCACCCAGTACCCTGCCCTGAACCTCCACCCAGTACCCTGACCTGAACCTCCACCCAGTACCCTGCCCTGAACCTCCACCCAGTACCTCCACCCAGTACCCTGCCCTGAACCTCCACCCTGAACCTCCACCCAGTACCCTGCCCTGAACCTCCACCAAGTACCTCCACCCAGTACCCTGCCCTGAACCTCCACACAATACCTCCACCCAGTACCCTGCCCTGAACCTCCACCCCGAACCTCCACCCAGTACCCTGCCCTGAACCTCCACACAATACCTCCACCCAGTACCCTGCCCTGAACCTCCACCCAATACCTCCACCCAGTACCCTGCCCTGAAACTCCACCCCGAACCTCCACCCAGTAACCTGCCCTGAACCTAGACTGATGGTATAGACTGATGAGGAACGGCTGGGTATGGGTATAGACTGTATGATGAGGAACGGCTGGGTATGGGCATAGACTGTCTGATGAGGAACGGCTGGGTATGGGCATAGACTGTCTGATGAGGAACGGCTGGGTATGGGTATAGACTGATGAGGAACGGCTGGGTATGGGTATAGACTGATGAGGAACGGCTGGGTATGGGCATAGACTAATGAGGAACGGCTGGGTATGGGCATAGACTGATGAGGAACGGCTGGGTATGGGTATAGACTGATGAGGAACGACTGGGTATGGGTATAGACTGATGAGGAATGGCTGGGTATGGGTATAGACTGTCTGATGAGGAACGGCTGGGTATGGGTATAGACTGATGAGGAACGGCTGGGTATGGGTATAGACTGATGAGGAACGGCTGGGTATGGGTATAGACTGTCTGATGAGGAACGGCTGGGTATGGGTATAGACTGATGAGGAACGGCTGGATATGGGCATAGACTGATGAGGAACGACTGGGTATGGGTATAGACTGATGAGGAACGGCTGGGTATGGGTATAGACTGTCTGATGAGGAACGACTGGATATGGGCATAGACTGATGAGGAACGACTGGGTATGGGTATAGACTGATGAGGAACGGCTGGGTATGGGTATAGACTGTCTGATGAGGAACGGCTGGGTATGGGTATAGACTGATGAGGAACGGCTGGGTATGGGCATAGACTGTCTGATGAGGAACGACTGGATATGGGCATAGACTGATGAGGAACGGCTGGGTATGGGTATATACTGTGTGTGTCTGTGTGTCTGTGTGTGTAAATGGACTAGCGGCTGTGGCTAGAAATACGGGGACCCCTAGTGAATTGTGGGGGATATTGGATATTACGTAACTGCCCTCAATATCTCACAAATCATCTGGACCTGGCCGGTCCTCGTCTCCTCTTTGTCTGCACTTCATCTTCCCTCTCTTTCTCTCTCTCTCCCCGCCCCTCTACCCCTCCCTTTCTCTCTCTGTCTCTCTCTCCCTGCCCCTCTACCCCTCTCTTGCTCTTTCACTACCCCATTCCTCTCCCTACATCTCTTCCCTCCCTCTCTCTCTCCCCATCCCTCTACCCCTCTTTTGCTCTCGCTCTCTCTCTTTTCCCTCTATCCCTCCATCTACTCCCTCCCTCCCTCCATTCCTCCTCCCTACCCTACCCTACCCTCCGCCCTCCCCCACTCCTCTTCCCTCACTACCCTCCTTCCCTCCTCCCTCCCTACCCTAAATCCCTATCTCCCTTCCTCCCTCCCTCCATCCCTCCATCTCCCTCCCTCCCTCCTCCCTGCCCTCCATCCCTCCTCCCTGCCCTACCCTATCTAACCAGCGGAGGTGGAGGGGTGGAAGAAGGAATGGAGGAGAGGAGAGGAGGAGGTGTAAAACTGCTGTTGTGAGACGCCATAGCAACACAAAGATCTGTGACCGCCGTGGCAGCCTGCTATGGGGGGGGGGGGGGGGGGGGGTAGAATAGTCTTGGGGACAGAGGGCTGCGTGATAATGTCACCAGTGGTCTCGTAACATAGATGATCAATCTTCCTCAATTATTTATTTTAAATAAAACTGCAACTCTTTCTTTCTCTCTCTCTCTCTCCCCCCCCCCCTCTCTCTCTCTCTCTCTCGCTCTCTCCCCCCTCCCTCGTCTCTCTCTCTCTCTCTCGTGCTCTCCCCCCCTCTCTCTCTCTCTCGCTCTCCCCCCTCTCTCTCTCTCTCGCTCTCTCCCCCCCCCCTCTCTCTCTCTCTCTCTCGCTCCCCCCCCCCCTCTCTCTCTCTCTCTCTCCCTCTCTCTCTCCCCCTCTCTCCCTCTCTCTTTCCCAACTGTATTAAGACAGGAGTTTTAATGGATAATGCACGTGCGTATTGTGCCTATAAGACTGTATAATAAAGACGTCCTGGTCTTGCTTATACACAGGCTGCATACTGAGCACTGCTGAGTGCTTTGCATTGTACTGGTGGTGAGGGGAAAAGCTGCTTCAGAGGGAGCAGGCTTTCTCCTGTTACGTGAGTCTGAATTTTAGGCAGGTGGTCTATTTGGGGACATTTCGCTAGAAGCCTGTGTTTCAGACATAAGGAAGTGGATGGCTGCAAACTTTCTACTTTTAAACTCGGACAAAACAGAGATGCTTGTTCTAGGTCCCAAGAAACAAAGAGATCTTCTGTTGAATCTGACAATTAATCTTGATGGTTGTACAGTCGTCTCAAATAGAACTGTGAAGGACCTCGGCGTTACTCTGGACCCTGATCTCTCTTTTGACAAACATATCAAGACTGTTTCAAGGACAGCTTTTTTCCATCTACGTAACATGGCAAAAATCTGAAACTTTCTGTCCAAAAATGATGCAGAAAAATGTATCTATGCTTTTGTTACTTCTAGATTAGACTACTGCAATACTTTCCCGATACCCGGATAAATCACTAAATAAACTTCAGTTAGTGCTAAATACGGCTGCTAGAATCTTGACTAGAACCAAAACATTTGATCATATTACTCCAGTGCTAGCCTCTCTACACTGGCTTCCTGTTAAGGCAAGGGCTGATTTCAAGGTTTTACTGCTAACCTACAAAGCCTTACATGGGCTTGCTCCTACCTATCTCTCTGATTTGGTCCTGCCGTACATACCTACACGTACGCTACGGTCACAAGACGCAGGCCTCCTAATTGTCCCTAGAATTTCTAAGCAAACAGCTGGAGGCAGAGCTTTCTCCTATAGAGCTCCATTTTTATGGAATGGTCTGCCTACCCATGTGAGAGACGCAGACTCGGTCTCAACCTTTAAGTCTTTACTGAAGACTCATCTCTTCAGTGGGTCATATGATTGAGTGTAGTCTGGCCCAGGAGTGTGAAGGTGAACGGGAAGGCTCTGGAGCCACGAACCGCCCTTGCTGTCTCTGCCTGGCCGGTTCCCCTCTCTCCACTGGGATTCTCTGCCTCTAACCCTATTACAGGGGCTGAGTCACTGGCTTACTGGTGCTCTTCCATGCATTCCCTAGGAGGGGTACGTCACTTTAGTGGGTTGAGTCGCTGACGTGGTCTTCCTGTCTGGGGGTAGCAAGTTTTAAGTTCCTCGGCATACACATCACAGACAAACTGAATTGGTCCACTCACACAGACAGCATCGTGAAGAAGGCGCAGCAGCGCCTCTTCAACCTCAGGAGGCTGAAGAAATTCGGCTTGTCACCAAAAGCACTCACTAACTTCTACAGATGCACAATCGAGAGCATCCTGGCGGGCTGTATCACCGCCTGGTATGGCAACTGCACCGCCCTCAACCGTAAGGCTCTCCAGAGGGTAGTGAGGTCTGCACAACGCATCACCGGGGGCAAACTACCTGCCCTCCAGGACACCTACACCACCCGATGTCACAGGAAGGCCATAAAGATCATCAAGGACATCAACCACCCGAGCCACTGCCTGTTCACCCCGCTATCATCCAGAAGGCGAGGTCAGTACAGGTGAATCAAAGCTGGGACCGAGAGACTGAAAAACAGCTTCTATCTCAAGGCCATCAGACTGTTAAACAGCCACCACTAACACTGAGTGGCTGCTGCCAACACACTGACACTGACTCAACTCCAGCCACTTTAATAATGGGAATTGATGGGAAATTATGTAAATATATCACTAGCCACTTTAAACAATGCTACCTTATATAATGTTACTTACCCTACATTATTCATCTCATATGCATACGTATATACTGTACTCTATATCATCGACTGTATCCTTATGTAATACTTGTATCACTAGCCACTTTAAACTATGCCACTTTGTTTACATACTCATCTCATTTGTACATACTGTACTCGATACCATCTACTGTATCTTGCCTATGCTGCTCTGTACCATCACTCATTCATATATCCTTATGTACATATTCTTTATCCCCTTACACTGTGTACAAGACAGTAGTTTTGGAATTGTTAGTTAGATTACTTGTTATTACTGCATTGTCGGAACTAGAAGCACAAGCATTTCGCTACACTCGCATTAACATCTGCTAACCATGTGTATGTGACAAATAAAATTTGATTTGATTTGATTTGGGTTGGTGCCCCCCCTTGGGATGTGCCGTGGCGGAGATCTTTGTGGGCTATACTCTTACATACAATACATCTTGTATTGCTATACTCGGCCTTGTCTCAGGATGGTACGTTGGTGGTTGAAGATATCCCTCTAGTGGTGTGGGGGCTGTGCTTTGGCAAAGTGGGTGGGGTTATATCCTTCCTGTTTGGCCCTGTCCGGGGGTATCATTGGATTGGGCCACAGTGTCTTCTGACCCCTCCTGTCTCAGCCTCCAGTATTTATGCTTCAGTAGTGTGTGTGTGTCAGGGGGCTAGGGTCAGTTTGTTATATCTGGAGTACTTCTCCTGTCTTATCCGGTGTCCTGTGTGAATTTAAGTATGCTCTCTCTAGAACAGTTTCAACTGTTCTGCCTGCGGCTATGGAATCCTGACCTGTTCACCGGACGTGCTACCTGTCCCAGACCTGCTGTTTTCAACTCTCTAGAGACAGCAGGAGTGGTAGAGATACTCTTAATGATCGGCTATGAAAAGCCAACTGACATTTACTTCTGAGGTGCTGACTTGCTGCACCCTCGACAACTACTGTGATTATTATTTTTTGACCATGCTGATCATCTATGAACATTTGAACATCTTGGCCATGTTCTGTTATAATCTAATATACAGTGCCTTGCGAAAGTATTCGGCCCCCTTGAACTTTGCGACCTTTTGCCACATTTCAGGCTTCAAACATAAAGATATAAAACTGTATCTTTTTGTGAAGAATCAACAACAAGTGGGGCACAATCATGAAGTGGAACGACATTTATTGGATATTTCAAACTTTTTTAACAAATCAAAAACTGAAAAATTGGGTGTGCAAAATTATTATATTACATAATTATTAATTATATTGTGTGTAGATAGATGAGGGAAAAAATGCCACAGGAAAGGAAGACCCAGAGTTACCAGCCTCAGAAATTGCAGCCCAAATAAATGCTTCACAGAGTTCAAGTAACAGACACATCTCAACATCAACTGGTCATGGTCGAACTGCAGGAAAGAAACCACTACTAAAGGACACCAATAATAAGAAGAGACTTGTTTGGGCCAAGAAACATGATGGACATTAACCGGTGGAAATGTGTACTTTGGTCTTAGTCCAAATTTGAGTTTTTTGGTTCCAACCACTGTGTCTTTGTGAGACGCAGAGTAGGTGAAGGGATGATCTCTGCATGTGTGGTTCCAACAGTGAAGCATGGAGGAAGAAGAGGTGTGATGGTGTGGGGTTGCTTTGCTGGTGACACTGTCACTGCTCATCATATGTGGGAACTCCTTCAAGACTTTTGGATAAGCATTCCTAGTGAAGCTGGTTGACAGAATGCCAACAGTGTGCAAAGCTGTCATCAAGGCAAAGGGTGGCTACTTAGAAGAATCTCAAATATAAAATATATTTTGATTTGTTTGATTTGTTTAACAATTTTTTCAGTTATTACATGATTCCATATGTGTTATTTCATAGTTTTGATGTCTTCACTATTATTTTACAATGTAGAAAATAGTAAAAATAAAGAAAAACCCTTGAATGAGTTGGTGTGTCCAAACTTTTTACTGGTACTGTATATATACACTGCCATTCAAGAGTTTGGGGTCACTTAGAAATGTTCTTGTTTTTGAAAGAAAAACAAATGTTTTGTCCATAAAAATAACACCACATTGATCAGAAATACAGTGTAGACTATGTTAAATTTGTAAATGACTATTTCAGCTGGAAACGGCTGATTTTTTATGGAATATCTACATAGGCGTACAGAGGCCCATTATCAGCAACCATCACACCTGTGTTCCAATGGCACGTTGTGTTAGCTAATCCAAGTTTATCATTTTAAAAGGCTAATTGATCATTAGAAAACCCTTTTGCAATTATATTAGTACAGCTGACAACTGTTGTTCTGATTAAAGAAGCAATATAACTGGCCTTCTTTAGACTAGTTGTGTATCTGGAGCATCAGCCTTTGTGGGTTTGATTACAGGCTCAAAATGGCCAGAAACAAAGAACTTCCAAAAAGAAAGGGTTTGGCTTCAAACTTATATGATGATGCTACGGGATAAAGTGGACAGAGAGGAGTACTAGATTCATTTACTTGTTTCAAGATGATAGGGCCACGGAATATGAAGCGATTCCGGAACTGGACTGGAATTCTACTTTAGAACTACAACACATTCTAGATTTAGAACAATTCAATTAGGTTTGAGATGTTCCATTTATATAAACGTTCCAATCCTTCTCTCCTCTTATGCTTCTGGTTTCAATAGACTCTCATCCATGTGATAATAGATAGACACATGTCTACAAGGAACCTGAGCATCTGCACAAAGAGAGGCTATTAATTAATGGGTATTACTCCATCGAATGAATGGGACAATACATACAGGTACATACTGTAGACTGTTGCAAGTTCTCAGTCAAAATGTGCCTGTAGAAAAGCATTTGGAAGGAAGTATGGTGGTGTCATGCTTATGAATTAATCAAAGAAAGGGATCAGGTAGAGTACGCCTGAGGAAGCAAACCAACAGTTTAGACGAGTTCATTATGTTTGTTAAAGAGATAAATAGAAACAAATGTAATTTACCGTAGAGCAGTGACGTGAAGAGTATGAAATAACATGCTTACTATTGCAGAAAGCAAATAACACTTTTACAGTGTTTAGAAGCACAACCTCTTTCTTTCTCTCTCTCTCTCTCCCTCCCTCCCTCCCTCCCTCCCTCCCTCCCTCCCTCCCTCCCTCCCTCCCTCCCTCCCTCCCTCCCTCCCTCCCTCCCTCCCTCTTCTATCTCATAACCCTCCCCCTCCCTCCCTCCCCCCTCCCCCCTCTCCCTCCCTCCCTCCCTCCCTCCCTCCCTCCCTCCCTCCCTCCCTCCCTCCCTCCCTCCCTCCCTCCCTCCCTCCCTCCCTCCCTCCCTCTTCCTCCTCATAACCCTCCCTCCCTCCCTCTTCCTCCTCATAACCCTCTCCCACCCTCCCTCCCTCTTCCTCCTCATAACCCTCTCCCACCCTCCCTCCCTCCCTCCCTCTTCCTCCTCATAACCCTCTCCCACCCTCCCTCTCTCCCTCCCTCCCTCTTCCTCCTCATAACCCTCCCCCACTCTCCTCTCTCTCCGTTCCATGAACTATAACCAGCACTCTCCTCCCGTCTTCCCCCTCTCCTCCTAGTCCCCCTTTCCCTATCAGATTTCCCTGTCAGTACTGCCTACCTGAAATGAAATCACAGTCCATTCATCAGAGGGCGCAGAGAGGGGAGTGTGTGTGTGTGTGTGTGTGTGTGTGTGTGTGTGTGTGGAGAGAGGGTCACGACAGATTAAAGCTTCGAAAAACTATCTATTTTCCTGGGCCTCGTCTACCAGAGGGGACTGGAGAGGGAGTGGGGACTGGAGAGTGGGGACAGGGAGTGGGGACTGGACAGGGAGTGGGGACTGGAGAGTGGGGACAGGGAGTGGGGACTGGACAGGGAGTGGGGACTGGAGAGTGGGGACAGGGAGTGGGGACTGGAGAGGGAGTGGGGACTGGAGAGTGGGGACAGGGGAGGGGGGACTGGAGAGGGAGTGGGGACTGGAGAGGGAGTGGGGACTGGAGAGTGGGGACAGGGGAGGGGGGACTGGAGAGTGGGGACTGGAGAGGGGGGACAAGAGAGTGGGGACTGGAGAGGGGGGACAAGAGAGTGGGGACTGGGAGTGGGGACTGGAGAGTGGGGACTGGAGAGTGTGCATACACACAAACTATCTAGGTCCAATAGGGGAGAGGTGTTGCTTTATCTATTTTTTGAAAACAGGTTTGCTGTTTATTTGAGCAACATGAGATAGAAGGAAGTTCCATGCAATAAGGCTCTATATAATACTGTATGCTTGCTTGAATTTGTTCTGGACCTGGGGACTGTGAAAAGACCCCTGGTGCATGTCTGGTGGGGTAAGTGTGTGTGTCAGGGCTGCGTGTCAGTTGACTATGCAAACATTTGGGGATTTTCAACACATTAACGTTTCTTATAAAAACAAATAGTGACATAGTCAGACTCTCCTCAACTCTTAGCCAAGAGCCACTGGCATAGTATTTATATCAGTCCTCTGATTACAGTTCAGAGCAGAATGTGCCGCTCTGTTCTGGACCAGCTGCAGCTTCACTAGGTCATTCTTAGCGGGACTTGACCACATGACTGGACAATAATCAAGATAAGACTAATCTACAGGACTGGACCACATGACTGGACAATAATCAAGATAAGACTAATCTACAGCCGACAGGACTGGACCACATGACTGGACAATAATCAAGATAAGACTAATCTAAAGGACTGGACCACATGACTGGTCAATAATCAAGATAAGACTAATCTACAGCCGACAGGACTGGACCACATGACTGGACAATAATCAAGATAAGACTAATCTACAGGACTGGACCACATGACTGGTCAATAATCAAGATAAGACTAATCTACAGGACTGGACCACATGACTGGTCAATAATCAAGATAAGACTAATCTACAGCCGACAGGACTGGACCACATGACTGGACAATAATCAAGATAAGACTAATCTACAGCCGACAGGACTGGACCACATGACTGGACAATAATCAAGATAAGACTAATCTACAGCCTGGACCACATGACTGGTCAATAATCAAGATAAGACTAATCTACAGCCTGGACCACATGACTGGTCAATAATCAAAATAAGACTAATCTAAAGGACTGGACCACATGACTGGTCAATAATCAAGATAAGACTAATCTACAGGACTGGACCACATGACTGGTCAATAATCAAAATAAGACTAATCTACAGCCTGGACCACATGACTGGTCAATAATCAAGATAAGACTAATCTACAGCCTGGACCACATGACTGGTCAATAATCAAGACAAGACTAATCTACAGGACTGGACCACATGACTGGTCAATAATCAAGATAAGACTAATTTACAGCCGACAGGACTTGCTTTGTGGAGTGTGGTGTCAAAAAAGCAGAGCATCTCTTTATTACAGACAGACCTCTCCCCATCTCTTTATTACAGACAGACCTCTCCCCATCTTTATAACCATTTAATCTATATGTTTTGATCTATCTCTCTCTCTCTCTCTCTCTCGCTCCCCCCCCTCTCTCTCTCTCTTTCTCTCTCGCTCTCTCTCGCCCCCCCTCTCTCTCTCTCTCCCTCTTGCTCTCTCTCGGCCCCCCCCCCCTCTCTCTCTCCCTCTCGCTCTCTCTCGCCCCCCCTCTCTCTCTCTCCCTCCCCTCTCTCTCTCCCCCCTCTCTCTCTTTCTCTCTCGCTCTCTCTCGCTCCCCCCCCCATCTCTCTCTCTCTCTCCCCCCCCCTCTCCCCCCTCCCCCCTCTCTCTCCCCCTCTCCCCCCCTCTCTCTCTCCCCCCCTCTCTCTCCCCCTCTCTCCCCCCCTCTCTCTCAACCCCCCTCTCTCTCCCCCCCCTCTCTCCCCCCTCTCTCTCTCTCCCCCCTCTCTCTCTCTTTCTCTCTCGCTCTCTCTCTCTCTCCCCCCCTCTCTCCCTTCTTCCTCTATCTAGCCCTCTCTATTCACATGCATGACTCCTAAGACTGAGAAGGAAAACACAAATAATGTGAAATTGTTTACAGCCGCCTGTCTCAGTGTATGCTGGGAATGTAGCATAAGATTTATGTTTAACGCTTGGGGCCAATAAGGCATCAGACGGAACTTCAGGTGGAGTGTGTGTGTGTGTGTGTGTGTGTGTGTGTGTGTGTGTGTGTGTGTGTGTGTGTGTGTGTGTGTGTGTGTGTGTGTGTGTGTGTGTGTGTGAGTGTAAGAGAGAGAGAGGTGGAGGGAAGTTGCTCGAAAGGCGAAACAAAAGTCATCAGTCTGGTATGAGAAACAGCTGTGAAATGTATTGTGTGTATTTACACTTCAGACCAGTGCAGGAATTCACCACCCAACACCTCCTTATAAGTACCAGACTGTGTTTATCCATCCACACCTCTCTCCTCTTTATAAGTACCAGACTGTGTTTATCCATCCACACCTCCCTCCTCTTCATGAGACTGGACTGTGTTTATCCATCCACACCTCTCCCCTCTTCATGAGACTGGACTGTGTTTATCCATCCACACCTCTCTCCTCTTCATGAGACTGGACTGTGTTTATCCATCCACACCTCCCTCCTCTTCATGAGACTGGACTGTGTTTATCCATCCACACCTCCCTCCTCTTCATGAGACTGGACTGTGTTTATCCATCCACACCTCTCTCCTCTTCATGAGACTGGACTGTGTTTATCCATCCACACCTCCCTCCTCTTCATGAGACTGGACTGTGTTTATCCATCCACACCTCCCTCCTCTTCATGAGACTGGACTGTGTTTATCCATCCACACCTCTCTCCTCTTCATGAGACTGGACTGTGTTTATCCATCCACACCTCCCTCCTCTTCATGAGACTGGACTGTGTTTATCCATCCACACCGCCCTCCTCTTCATGAGACTGGACTGTGTTTATCCATCCACACCTCCCTCCTCTTTATAAGTACCAGACTGTCTTTATCCACCCACACCTCCCTCCTCTTCATGAGACTGGACTGTGTTTATCCATCCACACCTCCCTCCTCTTCATGAGACTGGACTGTGTTTATCCATCCACACCTCTCTCCTCTTCATGAGACTGGACTGTGTTTATCCATCCACACCTCTCTCCTCTTCATGAGACTGGACTGTGTTTATCCATCCACACCTCTCTCCTCTTCATGAGACTGGACTGTGTTTATCCATCCACACCTCCCTCCTCTTCATGAGACTGGACTGTGTTTATCCATCCACACCTCCCTCCTCTTCATGAGACTGGACTGTGTTTATCCATCCACACCTCTCTCCTCTTCATGAGACTGGACTGTGTTTATCCATCCACACCTCCCTCCTCTTCATGAGACTGGACTGTGTTTATCCATCCACACCGCCCTCCTCTTCATGAGACTGGACTGTGTTTATCCATCCACACCTCCCTCCTCTTTATAAGTACCAGACTGTCTTTATCCACCCACACCTCCCTCCTCTTCATGAGACTGGACTGTGTTTATCCATCCACACCTCCCTCCTCTTCATGAGACTGGACTGTGTTTATCCATCCACCTCCCTCCTCTTCATGAGACTGGACTGTGTTTATCCATCCACACCTCCCTCCTCTTCATGAGACTGGACTGTGTTTATCCATCCACACCTCTCCTCTTCATGAGACTGGACTGTGTTTATCCATCCACACCTCCCTCCTCTTCATGAGACTGGACTGTGTTTATCCATCCACACCTCTCTCCTCTTCATGAGACTGGACTGTGTTTATCCATCCACACCTCCCTCCTCTTCGTGAGACTGGACTGTGTTTATCCATCCACACCTCCCTCCTCTTCATGAGACTGGACTGTGTTTATCCATCCACACCTCCCTCCTCTTCATGAGACTGGACTGTGTTTATCCATCCACACCTCTCTCCTCTTCATGAGACTGGACTGTGTTTATCCATCCACCTCCCTCCTCTTCATGAGACTGGACTGTGTTTATCCATCCACACCTCCCTCCTCTTTATAAGTACCAGACTGTCTTTATCCACCCACACGTCCCTCCCTATCCATAAACAGTATCCATTTCCTCCCTCCCTCCCTCCCTCCCTCCCTCCCTCCCTCCCTCCCTCCCTCCCTCCCTCCCTCCCTCCCTCCCTCCCTCCCTCCCTCCCTCCCTCCCTCCCTCCCTCCCTTCCTCCATTTCCCCAAACAGAATCCCTTCTCAATGGGTTACGTATCATTCATCTGAGCAGTACCGGTTTACACAGAAACAACAAGGGAAGGAGAGGAGAGAGAGAGAGAGAGAGAGAGAGAGAGAGAGAGAGAGAGAGAGAGAGATGAGATTGCTTTGCAGTGCTTTCCTGATAGAGATGCAAAATGCCAACACATTATTATTCATAAAGTCAGCTAAAGGTTGGTTCTCAAACACAAAAGTTTAACCTCTCGCTGGGGAAAACAGTACTACTTGATCTTGTTTACTTTTTACAAATAGATGTAGGGGTGTAATGGAGATTGTTGTAGTTCTGAATGGCTCTTTAACTGGCTGTAGTTTAAGGGCTTGTGGGACATTGCCTTTTCTTTAGACGGTTACGTGTGTGAAACACCTAGAGAGAGAGAGAAAATGGGGGAGAGAGACAGAGAGAAAATGGGGGAGAGAGAGAGAGGGAATGGGGGAGAGAGAGAGACAAAATGGGGGAGAGAGAGAGAGAGAGAAAATGGGGGAGAGAGAGAGAGGGAATGGGGGAGAGAGAGAGAGAAAATGGGGGGGAGAGAGAGAATGGGGAGAGAGAGAGAATGGGAGAGAGAGAGAGAGAAAATGGGGGGGAGAGAGAGAAAATGGGGGGGAGAGAGAGAGAATGGGGGAGAGAGAGAGAGAAAATGGGGGAGAGAGAGAGAATGGGAGAGAGAGAGAGCAAATGGGGGAGAGAGAAAGAATGGGGGAGAGAGAGAGAGAAAATGGGGGAGAGAGAGAGAATGGGAGAGAGAGAGAGAGCAAATGGGGGATAGAGAGAGAGAAAATGGGGGAGAGAGAGAGGTCATTTCCATTGAGCTGTGTGTGTCCTGTGCTTTATGGGACTTGAAAGTACTGGGTATTTTTCAGAGAGGAGTTAGGCGATAGATACTGCATTATGTTTTCCTGCTTTTTACCATGTGCCGGTGAATTCTGTTTTGGGGTTATAAAGCACAAGCTCACACCTCACAGACACACAGACACAGCCCTTAACCTTGTGAACCAATCCAGCTAATTGTAAGTGTTGGGACGAGGAGGATGTAGGAGACAGGAAAGAGGAGGGACGAGGAGGATGTAGGAGACAGGAAAGAGGAGGGACCAGGAGGATGTAGGAGACAGGAAAGAGGAGGGACGAGGAGGATGTAGGAGACAGGAAAGAGGAGGGACGAGAAGGCTGTGTGTGGTGTGTGTGGTGTGTGTGTGTGGTGTGCGTGTTGTATGTGTGGTGTGTGTTTGATGTGTGTGGTGTGGTGTGTGTGTGGTGTGTGTGTGTGGTGTGTGTGTGGTGTGTGTGTGGTGTGTGTGTGGTGTGTGTGGTGTGGTGTGTGTGGTGTGGTGTGTGTGTGGTGTGGTGTGTGTGTGGTGTGTGTGTGGTGTGCGTGGTGTGGTGTGGTGTGTGTGTGGTGTGGTGTGGTGTGGTGTGTGTGTGGTGTGTGTGGTGTGTGTGGTGTGGTGTGTGTGTGGTGTGTGTGTGTGTGGTGTGTGTTTCCTTTAGTTGACTCCTAAATGTTGATGTCTCGATCATTTTAAAGGCGATTAATTCCTCAATCTGTTTCCATTCAGCATGTCATTTACTGAAACAGGAAGGCACAGTGATTTGAATGGAATTCAACCCCAATTACCATTAGACAATGGTGTGACGGTGAGATTTTTTTTAGCAAATGTCATCTTCTGAATAGCGACAGGGTTTAACCCATTAAAGGGGCGCTGAGCGACAGGGTATATTTAACCCATTAAAGGGGCGCTGAGCAACAGGGTTTAACCCATTAAAGGGGCGCTGAGCGACAAGGTTTAACCCATTAAAGGGGCGCTGAGCGACAGGGTTTAACCCATTAAAGGGGCGCTGAGCGACAGGGTTTAACCCATTAAAGGGGCGCTGAGCGACAGGGTTTAACCCATTAAAGGGGCGCTGAGCGACAGGGTTTAACCCATTAAAGGGGCGCTGAGCGACAGGGTTTAACCCATTAAAGGGGCGCTGAGCGACAGGGTATATTTAACCCATTAAAGGGGCGCTGAGCGACAGGGTTTAACCCATTAAAGGGGCGCTGAGCGACAGGGTTTAACCCATTAAAGGGGCGCTGAGCGACAGGGTATATTTAACCCATTAAAGGGGCGCTGAGCGACAGGGTATATTTAACCCATTAAAGGGGCGCTGAGCAAACCCTTTTATTGGTTTAGTCAGCAGCTGTGTCTCTGAGCTCTTCACTAAGTGGGAAGCCTGACGGTTGATAGTTAAACAGAAAACGGATCGTTTATCCAACTCTGTGAAGAAGAGATGGGGCTATTTTGTGTGTGTGTCTGTGTGTGTGTGTGTGTTTGCATGTGTGTCTGCGTGTGTGTGTGTCTGTGTGTGTGTGTGTGTGTGTGTGTCTGTGTGCGTGTGCATGTGTGTGTGTGTGTGCGTGTGTGTGTGCATGCATGCGTGTGTGTGTGCTTGTGTCTATGTGCATGAGTGTGTGTGTGTGTGTGCTTGCGTCTATGTGCATGAGTGTGTGTGTGTGCTTGTGTCTATGTGCATGAGTGTGTGTGTGTGCTTGTGTCTATGTGCATGAGTGTGTGTGTGTGTGTGTGCATGCGTGAGAGGGGAGAACCTGTAGTTCAGTCTAATGTGTAAAGGCATTACTGTTCTCCTAGCAGGCGGATCACTAGAAATAGACATTTGAAAAGGTCCAGAGAACTTCCTCTGCGGTCACCATTTTTATTTTACTATTGACCAGCACTGGCATGAACTAATGATGCACCGAGGACAGATGCTAACAAATGCTAACAAAGCGCTAGTGAATGTCCATAGCGGAAGCTAACCAAATGCTAACAAAGCGCTAGTGAATGTCCATAGCGGAAGCTAACTAAATGCTAACAAAGCGCTAGTGAATGTCCATAGCGGAAGCTAACTAAATGCTAACAAAGCGCTAGTGAATGTCCATAGCGGAAGCTAACTAAATGCTAACAAAGCGCTAGTGAATGTCCATAGCGGAAGCTAACTAAATGCTAACAAAGCGCTAGTGAATGTCCATAGCGCAAGCTAACTAAATGCTAACAAAGCGCTAGTGAATGTCCATAGCGCAAGCAAGCATAAACTAAATGCAAGGACATACAACCCAGCTCATAAAGCTATTTTAAGGCTATCTCAAAAAAGATACTCACACTTCTATAACTTAGAAGCTTGACCTTGCAAGTTAGTCTGGTAATAGAAGCTGTTCAACAGTCTGATGGTGATAGAAGCTGTTCAACAGTCTGATGGTAATAGAAGCTGTTCAACAGTCTGATGGTGATAGAAGCTGTTCAACAGTCTGATGGTCTGGTGATAGAAGCTGTTCAACAGTCTGATGGTGATAGAAGCTGTTCAACAGTCTGATGGTCTGGTAATAGAAGCTGTTCAACAGTCTGAATGTGATAGAAGCTGTTCAACAGTCTGATGGTGATAGAAGCTGTTCAACAGTCTGATGGTAATAGAAGCTGTTCAACAGTCTGATGGTGATAGAAGCTGTTCAACAGTCTGATGTTGATAGAAGCTGTTCAACAGTCTGATGATGATAGAAGCTGTTCAACAGTCTGATGGTGATAGAAGCTGTTCAACAGTCTGATGGTGATAGAAGCTGTTCAACAGTCTGATGGTGATAGAAGCTGTTCAACAGTCTGATGGTCTGGTAATAGAAGCTGTTCAACAGTCTGATGGTGATAGAAGCTGTTCAACAGTCTGATGGTAATAGAAGGTGTTCAACAGTCTGATGGTGATAGAAGCTGTTCAACAGTCTGATGGTGATAGAAGCTGTTCAACAGTCTGATGGTAATAGAAGCTGTTCAACAGTCTGATGGTGATAGAAGCTGTTCAACAGTCTGATGGTGATAGAAGCTGTTCAACAGTCTGATGGTAATAGAAGCCGTTCAACAGTCTGATGGTGATAGAAGCTGTTCAACAGTCTGATGGTGATAGAAGCTGTTCAACAGTCTGATGGTGATAGAAGCTGTTCAACAGTCTGATGGTAATAGAAGCTGTTCAACAGTCTGATGGTGATAGAAGCTGTTCAACAGTCTGATGGTGATAGAAGCTGTTCAACAGTCTGATGGTGATAGAAGCTGTTCAACAGTCTGATGGTAATAGAAGCTGTTCAACAGTCTGATGGTAATAGAAGCTGTTCAACAGTCTGATGGTGATAGAAGCTGTTCAACAGTCTGATGGTCTGGTAATAGAAGCTGTTCAACAGTCTGATGGTGATAGAAGCTGTTCAACAGTCTGATGGTCTGGTAATAGAAGCTGTTCAACAGTCTGATGGTGATAGAAGCTGTTCAACAGTCTGATGGTGATAGAAGCTGTTCAACAGTCTGATGGTGATAGAAGCTGTTCAACAGTCTGATGGTGATAGAAGCTGTTCAACAGTCTGATGGTAATAGAAGCTGTTCAACAGTCTGATGGTGATAGAAGCTGTTCAACAGTCTGATGGTGATAGAAGCTGTTCAACAGTCTGATGGTAATAGAAGCTGTTCAACAGTCTGATGGTGATAGAAGCTGTTCAACAGTCTGATGGTGATAGAAGCTGTTCAACAGTCTGATGGTCTGGTGATAGAAGCTGTTCAACAGTCTGATGGTGATAGAAGCTGTTCAACAGTCTGATGGTGATAGAAGCTGTTCAACAGTCTGATGGTAATAGAAGCTGTTCAACAGTCTGATGGTGATAGAAGCTGTTCAACAGTCTGATGGTCTGGTAATAGAAGCTGTTCAACAGTCTGATGGTGATAGAAGCTGTTCAACAGTCTGATGGTGATAGAAGCTGTTCAACAGTCTGATGGTGATAGAAGCTGTTCGACAGTCTGATGGTAATAGAAGCTGTTCAACAGTCTGATGGTGATAGAAGCTGTTCAACAGTCTGATGGTAATAGAAGCTGTTCAACAGTCTGATGGTGATAGAAGCTGTTCAACAGTCTGATGGTGATAGAAGCTGTTCAACAGTCTGATGGTGATAGAAGCTGTTCAACAGTCTGATGGTAATAAAAGCTGTTCAACAGTCTGATGGTGATAGAAGCTGTTCAACAGTCTGATGGTGATAGAAGCTGTTCAACAGTCTGATGGTGATAGGAGCTGTTCAACAGTCTGATGGTGATAGAAGCTGTTCAACAGTCTGATGGTAATAGAAGCTGTTCAACAGTCTGATGGTAATAGAAGCTGTTCAACAGTCTGATGGTGATAGAAGCTGTTCAACAGTCTGATGGTGATAGAAGCTGTTCAACAGTCTGATGGTGATAGAAGCTGTTTTCAATGGTGCATCTGTAGAAGTTTGTGAAGGTATTAGGGTCCTTGTCGAATTTCTTCAGCCAAATGAGGTTGAAGAAGCACTGTTGCACCTTCTTCACCACACTGTCAGTGTGTGGAGGACCCTTTCAGGTCCTCAGTGATATGCACGCTGAGGAACTTGAAGCTTTTGATCCTGTCGGTAAAGATGGAGGAGTGCTCCGTCTTCTGTAGCTTCTTCATTTTGTTGGAGTTGAGAAAGAGGCTCTAACCTGGTCCTTGTCGACTGTATCGTCGTTAATTATTGAGTTGGAGTCGTGCGTGGCCACGCAGTCATGGGTGAACTGGGAGTGCAGGAAGGGGCTGAGCACACACCCGTAGGGGGGCCTCCATGTTGAGGGTCAGCTTGGAGGATGTATTGTTGCCTACCCTCACTACCTGGGGTCAGGCCCGACAGGAAGTCCAGGTCCCAGGTGCACAAGGAGGAGTTCCGACCCAAGGCCCTGAGCTTTGTAAGGAGGGTACTATGGTGTTAAAAGCTGAGCTGCAGTCAATGAGCAGCATTCTTATATTCCTCGTGTCCACGTAAGGGTAGGGCGGTGTGTAGTGCAACAGCGAATGCGTCGTCCGTAGATCTTTTGGGGCGGTACGCAAATTGTAGTGGTTCAAGGGTGTCGGGTATGGTGGAGGTGATATGGCCCTTGACTTTCAAAGCACTTCATGACGACAGAAGTGAGTGCTACTTTTTGTTCAGTTGTTTTGGCATGCTTGGGTACAAGAACAATAGTGGAAATCTTGAAGCAAGTGATGAAGAAAGACTGTGACAGTGAGAGTTTGAAAATATCTGTAAAACAACCCAGTCAGGTGGTCTCTGAGAACATGGCTTGAAGCTGCTACCGAAGTTTTGCTACAGAGATCGGGAGCCCACTACCTTGTGAGCAACACGTAGACGGTTCTGTTTTGTCTGTGAGCGAGACGTTGGACGACGTGGCGTTACCTTTGCAGGTGATTTCCTGAAGTCCCTTGTCACATGGCGTTTCGTATCTGAGCCGTCGAATTGTGACTCCACTTTGTCCCTGTACCGTCGTTTAGCCTTTGAATGTCTTGGGGAGGTCATAGGTCATCTGTTTGGACTCGTCCGTGTTTCACCGCGAATCCATATACCCACGTTTTTTTGGTTTGTGTTCTAATCATCCCTGTAGGAACAACATCCTTTATGCACTTCCTGTTCCTGATGAACCCAGAGACAGTCGGTATATTTGTTGATGTTATTCCCAAAAAAAGAGCCGTCTGGAACATATCTAAGCATCATCAAAACAGTCCCGTTGATTCAGATTGGACAGCACTGAACAGACCTAAACACGGGGGCTTCCTGTTTTAATTTCTGCCTATAGGAAGTACATTTCAAGATGGAAGCTACTACATTCCCTATTGTACTATACCTGCCGGTCATAATAATACATTAGCTGTTAGTCGGACAAGACATTACTGTACAACTCTTACAAGACAATGTCCATCTGGTCATGAACCTGAATACATTATCCTGCTAGGTAACTCATTACCTTCTGACAGTACAATACCCTGGATAGAGTTCATCTGTTCCTATGGTGTAACACATTACTCAGCTAAGTAATACACACACACACACACACACACATGGTCAGATATGTGGATAGCCATATTACATAACGCTGCTACAGACAAGAAAACAACACATTTTCATCCCCATCCACTGGAGTACATTATAGTCTGACACCCTGTTTCCTTTATAGTGCACATTGATTATCTCGGTCTCACTTCTTCCATACTGTACACTACACTGTATCAGTGGGTTCAGGGAGAGGACAGAAGAAGAGGTGTAATGGAATGAGAAGTCACGAGAGAGAAAAAGGGAGAGAAAGGAAGGTAGAGAGAGAGAGAGGAAGGGAGAGAGAGGGAGAGAGGGATAGAGAGAGAGAGGAAGGGAGAGATAGAGAGAGAGAGAGAGAGAGAGTGGGGAAGGGAGAGAGAGAGAGGGAGAGAGAGAGAGAGAGAGAGAGAGAGAGAGAGAGAGAGAGAGAGAGAGAGAGAGAGAGAGAGAGAGAGAGAGAGAGAGAGAGAGAGAGAGAGAGGGAGAGAGAGAGAGAGAGAGAGAGAGAGAGAGAGAGAGAGAGAGAGAGAGAGAGAGAGAGAGAGAGAGAGAGCGAGGGAGAGAGAGAGGGAGAGAGAGAGGGAGAGAGAGAGAGAGAGAGAGGAAGGGAGAGAGAGAGGAAGGGAGATAGAGAGGAATGGCGAGAGAGAGGGAGAGAGACGGGAAGGGAGAGAGAGAGAGAGAGAGAGAGAGAGAGAGAGAGAGAGAGAGATGGATAGATAGATAGATAGATAGATAGAAAGAAAGAGAGGGAGATAGATAGATAGATAGAGATAGATAAAAAAGAGAGGGATATAGATAGATAGATAGATAGAGATAGATAGAAAGAGAGGGAGAAAGAGAGATAGATAGATAGATAGATAGATAGATAGATAGAGAGGGAGATAGATAGAGAGATAGAGAGAGATAGATACAACCCATATTTATGCTTATTTATTTTATCTTGTGTCCTTTAACCATTTGTACATTGTTAAAACACTGTATATATATATAATATGACATTTGTAATGTTTTTATTGTTTTGAAACTTCTGTATGTGTAATGTTTACTGTTAATTTTTATTGTTTATTTCACTTTATATATTCACTTTATATATTATCTACCTCACTTGCTTTGGCAATGTTAACAGATGTTTCCCATGCCAATAAATACCTTGAATTGAATTGAATTGATAGATAGATAGATAGATAGATAGAAAGAAAGAGAGGGCGAGAGATAAAGATAGCCACGAGAAAGAAATAGAAAGAGCGAGGGAGATACATACAGAGAGAAAGAGAGATAGAAAGGAGGCAAGAGATAAAGATTGCATGAGAGAGCATGAGAGAGAGAAAGAGAGAGAGAGAGAGAGAGACAAACTCTCCGACCCAAAAAGGCCTGTGGTGTTGATGGTATCCTCAATGAAATGATCAAATATACACACCACAAATTCCAATTGGCTACACTAAAACTCTTCCCCAATATTTGGAACCAAAGACTGTTCACCCCATACCACAAAAGTGGAGACAAATTTGACCCCAATAGCTACCGTGGGAAATGCATTAACAGCAATCTTGGGAAAATCCTCTGCATTATCATTAACAGCAGACTAGATCATTTCCTCAGTGAAAACAATGTACTGAGCAAATGTTTGTTTTTTTTACCAAATAAAATTTACTGTACCATGTATTCACCCTGCACACCCGAATTGACAAACAAACAAACCAAATCAAAGGCAAAGTCTTCTCATGTTTTGTTGATTTCAAAAAAGCCTTCGACTCAATTTGGCATGAGGGTCTGCTGTACAAATTGATGGAAAGTGGTGTTGGGGGAAAAACATACGACATTATCAAATCCATGTACACAAACAACAAGTGTGCAGTTCAAATTGGCAATAAACATACATTTCTCTTTCCACAGGACTGTGGGGTGAGACAGGGATGCAGCTTAAGCCCCACCCTCTTCAACATATATATAAATGTATTGGCGAGGGCACTAGAACAGTCTGCAGCACCCGGCCTCACCCTACTAGAATCTTAAGTCAAATGTCTACTGTTTGCTGATGATCTGGTGCTTCTGTCTCCAACCAAGGAGGGCCTACAACAGCACCTAGATCTTCTGCACAGATTCTGTCAGACCTGGGCCCTGACACTAAATCTCAGTAAGAGATTGTTACAAAAGAGATGTTACAAAAAAGGTCCAGTTGCCAAGACCACAAATACAAATTCCATCTAGACACCGTTGCCCTAGACATCAGCACCACAGTTTACTGCCACAAAGCTGTGAACGACAGTTGTGAGGACCGCTCGACAACCAAGAATTCACAAAATGGGACAAACACCAAATTGAGACTCTGCATGCAGAAGTCCACAGTGTGCCATGACAGCAGCACGATTTGTGACCTGTTGACGAGAAAAGGTCAAGAGAAGAACAAACACCATATATACAACCCATATTTATGTTTATTTATTTTCCCTTTTGTACTTTAACTATTTGCATATCATCACAACACTGTATATAGACATAATCTGACATTTGAAATGTCTTTATTATTCTGGAACTTCTGTGTAATGTTTACTGTTCATTTTTATTCTTTATTTCACTTTTGTTTATTATCTATTTCACTTGCTTTGTCAATGCATATGTTTCCCATGACAATACAGCCCCTTAAAATGAGTTGAGAGAGAGAGAGAGAGAGACAGAGAGAGAGACAGAGAGAGAGACAGAGAGAGAGAGAGAGAGAGAGAGAGAGAGAGAGAGAGAGAGAGAGAGAGAGAGAGAGAGAGAGAGAGGGAGAGAGAGAAGAGATAAAGAGAGAAACAGAGAGAGAGAGAGAGGGAGAGAGAGACAGATATTGTATGTATGTATCACATGTCCCCCTGATACGTTCCTATAGCGATGACATCATTGTGACATCATAGTGGCCTTACCGTTCTTCCTGGGGGTAATTATATGTCTCTCTACAAATGTATTACAGTGTAGGAACGATTACATGAAGTAAGCCGCACTAACATACGTTCCAAATTCCACCCTGTTCCCTTATGCAGGGCACTACATTAGACAAGGGCCCTTGTAGTACACTATGTATGCCTGGAATAAGGTGCCTTTTTGGGACCCGGGCTGTGTTTCTAGGACACACTCGCACACACTGTTGGTGCAGGGCAGTAATATGAAGGCTTTTGTTCCAGCTATAACAGCTGATTAATTAAACCTACTGCGGTCTAATTGGATGACTTCATTAGTTGTACCATTGGATGTGTAATTAAACCTACTGCGGTCTAATTGGATGACTTCATTAGTTGTACCATTGGATGTGTAATTAAACCTACTGCGGTCTAATTGGATGGCTTCATTAGTTGTACCATTGGATGTGTAATTAAACCTACTGCGGTCTAATTGGATGGCTTCATTAGTTGTGCCATTATATGTGTAATTAAACCTACTGCGGTCTAATTGGATGGCTTCATTAGTTGTGCCATTGGATGTGTAATTAAACCTACTGCGGTCTAATTGGATGGCTTCATTAGTTGTACCATTGGATGTGTAATTAAACCTACTGCGGTCTAATTGGATGGCTTCATTAGTTGTGCCATTGGATGTGTAATTAAACCTACTGCGGTCTAATTGGATGGCTTCATTAGTTGTGCCATTGGATGTGTAATTAAACCTACTGCGGTCTAATTGGATAACTTCATTAGTTGTGCCATTGGATGTGTAATTAAACCTACTGCGGTCTAATTGGATGACTTCATTAGTTGTGCCATTGGATGTGTAATTAAACCTACTGCGGTCTAATTGGATGACTTCATTAGTTGTACCATTGGATGTGTAATTAAACCTACTGCGGTCTAATTGGATGACTTCATTAGTTGTGCCATTGGATGTGTAATTAAACCTACTGCGTTCTAATTGGATGACTTCATTAGTTGTGCCATTGGATGTGTAATTAAACCTACTGCGGTCTATTTGGATGACTTCATTAGTTGTGCCATTGGATGTGTAATTAAACCTACTGCGGTCTAATTGGATGACTTCATTAGTTGTGCCATTGGATCAGTAATTAAACCTACTGCGGTCTAATTGGATGACTTCATTAGTTGTGCCATTGGATGTGTAATTAAACCTACTGCGGTCTAATTGGATGACTTCATTAGTTGTGCCATTGGATGTGTAATTAAACCTACTGCGGTCTAATTGGATGACTTCATTAGTTGTGCCATTGGATGTGTAATTGAACCTACTGCGGTCTAATTGGATGGCTTCATTAGTTGTGCCATTGGATGTGTAATTAAACCTACTGCGGTCTAATTGGATGACTTCATTAGTTGTACCATTGGATGTGTAATTAAACCTACTGCGGTCTAATTGGATGACTTCATTAGTTGTGCCATTGGATGTGTAATTCAACCTAATTGGATGGCCTCATTAGTTGTGCCATTGGATGTGTAATTAAACCTACTGCGGTCTAATTGGATGACTTCATTAGTTGTGCAATTGGATGTGTAATTAAACCTACTGTGGTCTAATTTGATAACTTCATTAGTTGTGCCATTGGATATGTAATTAAACCTACTGCTGTCTAATTGGATGACTTCATTAGTTGTGCCATTGGATGTGTAATTAAACCTACTGCGGTCTAATTGGATGACTTCATTAGTTGTGCCATTGAATGTGTAATTAAACCTACTGTGGTCTAATTGGATGACTTCATTAGTTGTGCCATTGGATGTGTAATTAAATCTACTGCGGTCTAATTGGATGACTTCATTAGTTGTGCCATTGGATGTGTAATTAAACCTACTGTGGTCTAATTGGATGACTTCATTAGTTGTACCATTGGATGTGTAATTAAACCTAATGCGGTCTAATTGGATGACTTCATTAGTTGTACCATTGGACGTGTAATTAAACCTACTGCGGTCTAATTGGATGACTTCATTAGTTGTACAATTGGATGTGTAATTAAACCTACTGCGGTCTAATTGGATGACTTCATTAGTTGTACCATTGGATGTGTAATTAAACCTACTGCGGTCTAATTGGATGTGTAATTAAACCTACTGCGGTCTAATTGGACGACTTCATTAGTTGTGCCATTGGATGTGTAATTAAACCTACTGCGGTCTAATTGGATGTGTAATTAAACCTACTGCGGTCTAATTGGACGACTTCATTAGTTGTACCATTGGATGTGTAATTAAACCTACTGCGGTCTAATTGGATGTGTAATTAAACCTACTGCGGTCTAATTGGATGACTTCATTAGTTGTGCCATTGAGAAAAGCCTGTAGTCCAGGACTGGTTGTATGAAGCACTTTGTTTTCTTACTTAAATGTGCTCTTTGAGGAACACAGCGGGATATGTTTTTTACAAGTCCCTTTGTAGAACAAAAAAATATATATATCTGTACAATCCATTATGGTCCCTCGTGTCATTGTTCCAGAAATAGCAGCGGTCACATCTGATCGATACAGGGTCGCGTTTCAGATGGAATCCTATCCCTTATATAGTGCTCTACTTTTGTTGATGTCTAAATGTAGTTCATTTTAGGGAATAGGATTCCCTTTGGGAAACAACCCCCTTAAGGCATTCTTGGGTTTCTATGCTGAGTGGTGTTCCCTCGTCCCAAAACAGTGTTTCCCCAAAATACTTCAATCTTTTGTCTTCACTGGTTATTTGCGACTTGCTTCCTATTCCTCTCAATGGGAGAGTAGAATGCCAAGGTCACAGCACTAAAAGTAATTGACTTGACCACTGGCCTATCAATGTTCTAGTACTAACGATACTTGAATACCTCAGCCCTAGAACCCTGAGGCTGTCATCTTTATCATCACATATCATCTTTATAACGGAGAAGAGAGTAAAACCTCTCATCATCACATATCATCTTGATAACGGAGAGGAGAGTAAAACCTCTCATCATCACATATCATCTTGATAACGGAGAGGAGAGTAAAACCTCTCATCATCACATATCATCTTTATAATGGAGAGGAGAGTAAAACCTCTCATCATCACATATCATCTTGATAACGGAGAGGAGAGTAAAACCTCTCATCATCACATATCATCTTGATAACGGAGAGGAGAGTAAAACCTCTCATCATCACATATCATCTTTATAATGGAGAGGAGAGTAAAACCTCTCATCATCACATATCATCTTTATAATAGAGAGGAGAGTAAAACCTCTCATCATCACATATCAGCTTTATAATGGAGAGGAGAGTAAAACCTCTCATCATCACATATCATCTTTATAATAGAGAGGAGAGTAAAACCTCTCATCATCACATATCATCTGTATAATGGAGAGGAGAGTAAAACCTTTCATCATCTGTATAACGGAGTATAGCTCTCAGGCCCTTAAAAGACTATAGATGGGCCCTTGTCAAAAGTAGTGCACTATATAGGGAATAGGGTTCAAAAGTGGTGCACTATATGGGGAATAGTGTTCCATTTGGGACACAGCCTAGATCTTCCAATCTCCAGGTTGTCAGGACAGCGTCCTAGTTGGTATAATGTATTATAGTGTAAAGTCTAGGATTGCATCCTAAATTCCACCCTATTCTCTTTATAGTGCACTACATTTGAGGGAATTAGAGTGCCATTTGGAATTCACAGTAGAACGTGTCTAGTGGTAAGATGCATTACAATGTATTATGGTGTTTGACCAGGTGTTTGTTCTCTACGTTGACATAGGGACTATTCACTCTGCTCCATTAAGCTTTATCTCCAACACTTATAAACGTTTACCTTCCTCAGTCCAAAGAATACCTCCTGTCAAGTCGGGCTGGCTAAACAACTCCCCTCTCTTCTACACCACATAGACTTGAGGAGATGTACACCAAACCCTGAACCTATTGAGAATTACAAAAAAACAGGGACATCTCTTCTGGGGGTTACAATTTATTTGACTGATTCTGGGTTAAAATGATTCAGCAATATTAAATATGAAATGTCTTTTTTTTATGAGGAAATCCTTATGATCATATAGGGGCCGATTCGGACTTAGGAAATGTACGTCTTTCCTACACACTTCTCAGTAGTTGGTATTCAGATGTATGGGGGCGTATAGCGAGGTTCGCGGGGGGGGGGGGGGGTCCACTGAATAAATATATTTTAACCCCAGAAAAAGCACCCACTGGGTGGCCTACCAATTTTCATCAGACAGATATCAGACAGACTTCTGTGTTCACCAGACAGACAGACAGACAGACAGACAGACAGACAGACAGACAGCACTAGGAGGCATCCCTAACTCTCTTTGCAATACCAGTCATCACTACACAACGATTGTGGAAACATTTTTGTTCAGACAAACTTCTAATTATATCACCAAAATATCAGCTGTATCCAGGGGTGAAAGTAGATTTAAGAGCACTCATATATTTTACTTTATTTTATAGCCTAGGTGTAATTATAGTTATTATATGAATATTAAAATATAAATCCTTGATTTAATATACTGTATGATCTCTAGGGGCCTAGTAGACTAGGAAAGATTGGGTCATTTTTTTAAACATGCATTACCTTTTAATGTGGCATAAACACAACCTGTCATGATGTTTCCATTTGATTAAAGGATGTTCCTGTAGTACGTATTTCCTCCACGCTGAAATACATTCTGATCAGGAAATACATTCTGATCAGGAAATACGTTCTGATCAGGAAATACATTCTGATCAGGAAATACGTTCTGATCAGGAAATACATTCTGATCAGGAAATACATTCTGATCAGGAAATACATTCTGATCAGGAAACACATTCTGATCAGGAAATACGTTCTGATCAGGAAATACGTTCTGATCAGGAAATACGTTCTGATCAGGAAATACGTTCTGATCAGGACTGATCAGGAAATACGTTCTGATCAGGACTGATCAGCAAATACGTTCTGATCAGGAAATACGTTCTGATCAGGAAATACGTTCTGATCAGGACTGATCAGGAAATACATTCTGATCAGGACTGATCAGGAAATACGTTCTGATCAGGACTGATCAGGAAATACGTTCTGATCAGGAAATACGTTCTGATCAGGACTGATCAGGAAATACATTCTGATCGGGAAATACGTTCTGATCAGATTCCCACCAGAAAAAAACACATCTGAGATCATACCTTGAACTAGTGTCAACATCATGGAGGCTTTGGTGGCATGCCTCTCAGTGTGTGTGTGTGTGTGTGTGTGTGTGTGTGTGTGTGTGTGTGTGTGTGTGTGTGTGTGTGTGTGTGTGTGTGTGTATGTGTGTGTCATACCTCAGTGTGAGTGTCATGTTATTGTGAGAAAGACACTGTGATCTGGACAACACTAAATAACCTGTCAAGCGTTAAGACCCCAATTACACCCTATTCCCTATGTAGTGCACTACTTTTGACCAGAGGGTGCGATTTGGGACCATATCTCCCTGACCTTCTCTTCTCTGTCACAGTGGGTTCCCTAATCCTGTCAGTCATCACGAAGGACTCTGGGTAAATCATAGTTAGGCCATAAAACAGGGTCTTCTCTGGGTCAATACAAAAAAAAAAAAAAAAA
Source organism: Oncorhynchus clarkii lewisi (assembly GCF_045791955.1). Lineage (NCBI taxonomy): Eukaryota > Metazoa > Chordata > Actinopteri > Salmoniformes > Salmonidae > Oncorhynchus > Oncorhynchus clarkii. Next base: position 3,984,777 of record NC_092157.1, read on the forward strand.
AAAAATCCCCAAGATGTGGGATAGAACTGGAATTGATCAAGTCTAGAATATCTATGGTTCCAATTGTTTTCATTTATTCGGGGACCCACATAGAGGGAGGCTGTCGGGTACAGTGGAACTGACGCTTAGTTGCATACGGAACAATGATAACCTCTGATTAGTACCTCATTCACACATATACAAGTTGTGGTGGGTGATTGTGTGTGTGATTGTGTGTGAACGTGTGTGTGTGTGTGATTGTGTGTGTGTGTCCCAGCCCCCTATCACTTCTAGCCACAGCCCTTCACCACAACCTTTCACCACAGCCCTTCACCACAACCTTTCACCACAGCCCTTCACCACAGCCCTTCACCACAACCTTTCACCACAACCTTTCACCACAGCCCTTCCTCACAGCCCTTCACCACAGCCCTTCACCACAACCCTTCACCACAACCTTTCACCACAGCCCTTCACCACAACCCTTCACCACAACCTTTCACCACAACCTTTCACCACAGCCCTTCACCACAGCCCTTCACCACAGCCCTTCACCACAACCCTTCACCACAACCCTTCACCACAGCCCTTCACCACAACCCTTCACCACAGCCCTTCACCACAACCTTTCACCACAGCCCTTCACCACAGCCCTTCACCACAGCCCTTCACCACAGCCCTTCACCACAGCCCTTCACCACAGCCCTTCACCACAGCCCTTCACCACAACCTTTCACCACAACCCTTCACCACAGCCCTTCACCACAACCCTTCACCACAACCCTTCACCACAACCCTTCACCACAGCCCTTCACCACAGCCCTTCACCACAACCCTTCACCACAGCCCTTCACCACAACCCTTCACCACAGCCCTTCACCACAGCCCTTCACCACAACCCTTCACCACAGCCCTTCACCACAACCCTTCACCACAACCCTTCACCACAACCTTTCACCACAGCCCTTCACCACAACCTTTCACCACAACCCTTCACCACAACCCTTCACCACAACCCTTCACCACAACCCTTCACCACAACCCTTCACCACAGCCCTTCACCACAGCCCTTCACCACAGCCCTTCACCACAGCCCTTCACCACAGCCCTTCACCACAGCCCTTCACCACAACCTTTCACCACAACCCTTCACCACAGCCCTTCACCACAGCCTTTCACCACAGCCCTTCCTCACAGCCCTTCACCACAACCCTTCACCACAACCCTTCACCACAGCCCTTCACCACAACCCTTCACCACAACCTTTCACCACAACCTTTCACCACAACCCTTCACCACAACCCTTCACCACAACCCTTCACCACAGCCCTTCACCACAGCCCTTCACCACAACCCTTCACCACAACCCTTCACCACAACCCTTCACCACAACCCTTCACCACAACCTTTCACCACAGCCCTTCACCACAACCCTTCACCACAACCTTTCACCACAGCCCTTCACCACAACCCTTCACCACAACCCTTCACCACAACCCTTCACCACAGCCTTTCACCACAGCCCTTCACCACAACCTTTCACCACAGCCCTTCACCACAACCTTTCACCACAACCTTTCACCACAGCCCTTCACCACAGCCCTTCACCACAACCCTTCACCACAACCCTTCACCACAGCCTTTCACCACAGCCCTTCACCACAACCTTTCACCACAGCCCTTCACCACAACCTTTCACCACAACCTTTCACCACAGCCCTTCACCACAGCCCTTCACCACAACCCTTCACCACAGCCCTTCACCACAGCCCTTCACCACAACCCTTCACCACAACCCTTCACCACAACCTTTCACCACAGCCCTTCACCACAGCCCTTCACCACAGCCCTTCACCACAGCCCTTCACCACAGCCCTTCACCACAGCCCTTCACCACAGCCCTTCACCACAACCTTTCACCACAGCCCTTCACCACAACCCTTCACCACAGCCCTTCACCACAGCCCTTCACCACAACCCTTCACCACAGCCCTTCACCACAACCTTTCACCACAGCCCTTCACCACAACCTTTCACCACAACCTTTCACCACAACCTTTCACCACAACCTTTCACCACAGCCCTTCACCACAACCTTTCACCACAACCTTTCACCACAACCTTTCACCATACCTCAGTGTGAGTGTCATGTTATTGTGAGAAAGACACTGTGATCTGGACAACACTAAATAACCTGTCAAGCGTTAAGACCCCAATTACACCCTATTCCCTATGTAGTGCACTACTTTTGACCAGAGGGTGCGATTTGGGACCATATCTCCCTGACCTTCTCTTCTCTGTCACAGTGGGTTCCCTAATCCTGTCAGTCATCACGAAGGACTCTGGGTAAATCATAGTTAGGCCATAAAACAGGGTCTTCTCTGGGTCAATACAAAAAAAAAAAAAAATAAATCCCCAAGATGTGGGATAGAACTGGAATTGATCAAGTCTAGAATATCTATGGTTCCAATTGTTTTCATTTATTCGGGGACCCACATAGAGGGAGGCTGTCGGGTACAGTGGAACTGACGCTTAGTTGCATACGGAACAATGATAACCTCTGATTAGTACCTCATTCACACATATACAAGTTGTGGTGGGTGATTGTGTGTGTGATTGTGTGTGAACGTGTGTGTGTGTGTGATTGTGTGTGTGTGTCCCAGCCCCCTATCACTTCTAGCCACAGCCCTTCACCACAACCTTTCACCACAGCCCTTCACCACAACCTTTCACCACAGCCCTTCACCACAGCCCTTCACCACAACCTTTCACCACAACCTTTCACCACAGCCCTTCCTCACAGCCCTTCACCACAGCCCTTCACCACAACCCTTCACCACAACCTTTCACCACAGCCCTTCACCACAACCCTTCACCACAACCTTTCACCACAACCTTTCACCACTGCCCTTCACCACAGCCCTTCACCACAGCCCTTCACCACAACCCTTCACCACAACCCTTCACCACAGCCCTTCACCACAACCCTTCACCACAGCCCTTCACCACAACCTTTCACCACAGCCCTTCACCACAGCCCTTCACCACAGCCCTTCACCACAGCCCTTCACCACAGCCCTTCACCACAGCCCTTCACCACAGCCCTTCACCACAGCCCTTCACCACAACCTTTCACCACAACCCTTCACCACAGCCCTTCACCACAACCCTTCACCACAACCCTTCACCACAACCCTTCACCACAGCCCTTCACCACAGCCCTTCACCACAACCCTTCACCACAGCCCTTCACCACAACCCTTCACCACAGCCCTTCACCACAGCCCTTCACCACATCCCTTCACCACAGCCCTTCACCACAACCCTTCACCACAACCATTCACCACAACCTTTCACCACAGCCCTTCACCACACCCTTTCACCACAACCCTTCACCACAACCCTTCACCACAACCCTTCACCACAACCCTTCACCACAACCCTTCACCACAGCCCTTCACCACAGCCCTTCACCACAGCCCTTCACCACAGCCCTTCACCACAGCCCTTCACCACAGCCCTTCACCACACCCTTTCACCACAACCCTTCACCACAGCCCTTCACCACAGCCTTTCACCACAGCCCTTCCTCACAGCCCTTCACCACAACCCTTCACCACAACCCTTCACCACAGCCCTTCACCACAACCCTTCACCACAACCGTTCACCACAACCGTTCACCACAACCCTTCACCACAACCCTTCACCACAACCCTTCACCACAGCCCTTCACCACAGCCCTTCACCACAACCCTTCACCACAACCCTTCACCACAACCCTTCACCACAACCCTTCACCACAACCCTTCACCACAACCTTTCACCACAGCCCTTCACCACAACCCTTCACCACAACCTTTCACCACAGCCCTTCACCACAACCCTTCACCACAACCCTTCACCACAACCCTTCACCACAGCCTTTCACCACAGCCCTTCACCACAACCTTTCACCACAGCCCTTCACCACAACCTTTCACCACAACCTTTCACCACAGCCCTTCACCACAGCCCTTCACCACAACCCTTCACCACAACCCTTCACCACAGCCTTTCACCACAGCCCTTCACCACAACCTTTCACCACAGCCCTTCACCACAACCTTTCACCACAACCTTTCACCACAGCCCTTCACCACAGCCCTTCACCACAACCCTTCACCACAGCCCTTCACCACAGCCCTTCACCACAACCCTTCACCACAACCCTTCACCACAACCTTTCACCACAGCCCTTCACCACAGCCCTTCACCACAGCCCTTCACCACAGCCCTTCACCACAGCCCTTCACCACAGCCCTTCACCACAGCCCTTCACCACAGCCCTTCACCACAGCCCTTCACCACAACCTTTCACCACAGCCCTTCACCACAACCCTTCACCACAGCCCTTCACCACAGCCCTTCACCACAACCCTTCACCACAGCCCTTCACCACAACCTTTCACCACAGCCCTTCACCACAACCTTTCACCACAACCTTTCACCACAACCTTTCACCACAACCTTTCACCACAGCCCTTCACCACAACCTTTCACCACAACCTTTCACCACAACCTTTCACCACAACCTTTCACCAC